>NC_069500.1:23917213-24002213 GCF_027579735.1 Bombina bombina | reverse complement strand
GTGAGGGGACCCCGGGCATCAAAAATATCCCACGATCACCCAACTGGCCTGGGGCTTGGAGGCTCTGAACTTGTTAGTTCAGCAAAGGTACAAAACCTGGGAGTGCTGATTGACGCTGGACTATCTTTTAAACAGCAGATTTCCTCTGTAATAAAATCTGCCTACTTTCATCTGAAAAACATAGCCAGGATACAACACTTAATTCCACCGGATGATATGCCAACATTAATCCATGCATTTGTATCCTCTAGGCTAGATTACTGCAATGCACTTTACTTGGGCCTCCCAAAAAAAGAACTCCATCGCCTTCAGACAGTACAAAACGCAGCAGCAAGACTATTGACCAATCAAACTCGCTCCTGCCACATAACACCTGTTCTCCACTCCCTGCATTGGCTTCCAATTAAATGGCGAACATATTTTAAAATTGGCCTGCTGACCTTCAAAGCCTTAAACAACCAAGGCCCACAGTACCTGAAAGAGCTCCTGATACCCTACATCCCATCCCGTTCACTTAGGTCAGCCAACACATCCCTCCTCTCAGTGCCAAGAATAAGGACAAACTCAGGCTCCAGAGCATTCGGCCACGCTGCCCCTACTTTCTGGAACTCTTTACCGTGCGCAATCAGAGAGGCACCGTCCTTACAGACTTTTAAAAAAAAGCTAAAGACCCACCTCTTCCATCAGGCATTCAGTCCGCTTATCTGACCTTCAGAAACTCCTAACTTTTATGTCTTATGTTGGTATATTTGTAAAGTGCTTTGAGTCTCACAGGGAGAAAAGCGCTATATAAATCGCAAATTATTATTATAATTATATAATATGCATAAATATATAATTATACACCTTTGAGCCCTTCCCAGTGTAACACTTTGAACACAGAAGTATAGCGCTAATAACTAAAAGAGAACTAAGCCACTCTAAAACAGTCACCCCAGGACTGTCACGATAGGAACAAAATGTTAGGAAAATGAGGGCGCTAAAAGCTAAGTTCCTACCACACTTAGTCAAATAACAGGAGATACAACGATATTAAAGTTAATACCTTTACTTCACAATAAAATACAGTTAATTACAACAATAAACATAAAAATATGTATAGAAGGGACGTCTCCCTTAAAAAACTGGATTACCACCTTTAAATGTAAATTAAATTCCTTAAAAAATATTTTAAATGAGCGTTATAATAAGATTTCAGCAAAAATGTTACAATGTTAATATCGATCTTTGAATGAATTGGTTACAATCTATGTAACAGAGTTCCTAGTGTTGGCTGATCAAAAAGTGCTACAGTTCATCAGATAGTGTCAGCGTGAAATAAGTTTATTTAGGTAGTTCATAAGTTGTTAAGCGATCATGTTAAACACCTTAAAATCAGGTTTCCTTTGTACTCACACTTATCCAAATGACTGTGATAACGATTTGTAGGCTCACACTGTTGGAGATTATTATAAGTAAGCGATATCTTCCAATGTGTTAGCAACCTTTCTTACTTGCTTGAGTCGGCTGAACCCGGTCAGCGTGATTGGAGACTGCTTTTTTTACTCCAAAATCCTTATGCTTGAGTTGGCTGAACCCGGTCAGCGTGATTGGAGACTGCTTTTTTTACTCCAAACTTCTTATGCGCCAGATGCTGCAGGATTCCAAGGGGAGAAAGGATATCCACAGACCCGCACTTAGCGTGGAACACGCGCGGGCTAAAAAGTAAAACTAGGTACCTAGATTTGGAGAACAGAGTAAAGTCCTTAGCTGGGAACAACACAAAGTAAGTCTACGCGTTTCACCCGATAGGGCTTTTTCAAGATCTTGAAAAAGCCCTATCGGGTGAAACGCGTACCTAGTTTTACTTTTTAGCCCGCGCGTGTTCCACGCTAAGTGCGGGTCTGTGGATATCCTTTCTCCCCTTGGAATCCTGCAGCATCTGGCGCATAAGAAGTTTGGAGTAAAAAAAGCAGTCTCCAATCACGCTGACCGGGTTCAGCCGACTCAAGCAAGTAAGAAAGGTTGCTAACACATTGGAAGATATCACTTACTTATAATAATCTCCAACAGTGTGAGCCTACAAATCGTTATCACAGTCATTTGGATAAGTGTGAGTACAAAGGAAACCTGATTTTAAGGTGTTTAACATGATCGCTTAACAACTTATGAACTACCTAAATAAACTTATTTCATGCTGACACTATCTGATGAACTGTAGCACTTTTTGATCAGCCAACACTAGGAACTCTGTTACATAGATTGTAACCAATTCATTCAAAGATCGATATTAACATTGTAACATTTTTGCTGAAATCTTATTATAACGCTCATTTAAAATATTTTTTAAGGAAGTTCATTTACATTTAAAGGTGGTAATCCAGTTTTTTAAGGGAGACGTCCCTTCTATACATATTTTTATGTTTATTGTTGTAATTAACTGTATTTTATTGTGAAGTAAAGGTATTAACTTTACAGGGAGTGCAGAATTATTAGGCAAGTTGTATTTTTGAGGATTAATTTTATTATTGAACAACAACCATGTTCTCAATGAACCCAAAAAACTCATTAATATCAAAGCTGAATAGTTTTGGAAGTAGTTTTTAGTTTGTTTTTAGTTATAGCTATTTTAGGGGGATATCTGTGTGTGCAGGTGACTATTACTGTGCATAATTATTAGGCAACTTAACAAAAAACAAATATATACCCATTTCAATTATTTATTTTTACCAGTGAAACCAATATAACATCTCAACATTCACAAATATACATTTCTGACATTCAAAAACAAAACAAAAACAAATCAGTGACCAATATAGCCACCTTTCTTTGCAAGGACACTCAAAAGCCTGCCATCCATGGATTCTGTCAGTGTTTTGATCTGTTCACCATCAACATTGCGTGCAGCAGCAATCACAGCCTCCCAGACACTGTTCAGAGAGGTGTACTGTTTTCCCTCCTTGTAAATCTTACATTTGATGATGGACCACAGGTTCTCAATGGGGTTCAGATCAGGTGAACAAGGAGGCCATGTCATTAGATTTTCTTCTTTTATACCCTTTCTTGCCAGCCACGCTGTGGAGTACTTTGACACGTGTGATGGAGCATTGTCCTGCATGACTTCTTCCTGTACCACTGTTTGAAGAAGGTGTCTTCAAGAAACTGGCAGTAGGACTGGGAGTTGAGCTTGACTCCATCCTCAACCCGAAAAGGCCCCACAAGCTCATCTTTGATGATACCAGCCCAAACCAGTACTCCACCTCTACCTTGCTGGCGTCTGAGTCGGACTGGAGCTCTCTGCCCTTTACCAATCCAGCCACGGGCCCATCCATCTGGCCCATCAAGACTCACTCTCATTTCATCAGTCCATAAAACCTTAGAAAAATCAGTCTTGAGATATTTCTTGGCCCAGTCTTGACGTTTCAGCTTGTGTGTCTTGTTCAGTGGTGGTCGTCATTCAGCCTTTCTTACCTTGGCCATGTCTCTGAGTATTGCACACCTTGTGCTTTTGGGCACTCCAGTAATGTTGCAGCTCTGAAATATGGCCAAACTGGTGGCAAGTGGCATCTTGGCAGCTGCACGCTTGACTTTTCTCAGTTCATGGGCAGTTATTTTGCGCCTTGGTTTTTCCACACGCTTCTTGCGACCCTGTTGACTATTTTGAATGAAACGCTTGATTGTTGGATGATCACGCTTCAGAAGCTTTGCAATTTTAAGAGTGCTGCATCCCTCTGCAAGATATCTCACTATTTTTTACTTTTCTGAGCCTGTCAAGTCCTTCTTTTGACCCATTTTGCCAAAGGAAAGGAAGTTGCCTAATAATTATGCACACCTGATATAGGGTGTTGATGTCATTAGACCACACCCCTTCTCATTACAGAGATGCACATCACCTAATATGCTTAATTGGTAGTAGGCTTTCAAGCCTATACAGCTTGGAGTAAGACAACATGCATAAAGAGGATGATGTGGTCAAAGTACTCATTTGCCTAATAATTCTGCACTCCCTGTAATATCGTTGTATCTCCTGTTATTTGACTAAGTGTGGTGGGAACTTAGCTTTTAGCGCCGTCATTTTCCTAACATTCAGTGCAACACTTTGTCACATACCATATCCTGCTAAAACACATTTGAAACTTTTATTGCAATATTAAACATACATATATATATATAAATAAATGTATGTAAATCTATCTAATTATCTGAGTGTAATATGTTATTTTAAATGTGTTTCATGTATTTTATATACTTTTATTCTATCCCTATCACTTTACTTCAGGTCTTTAGTCGTGCTAAATGTGTGCAACACAGAGCTTGTAATATGAGCGATGTTTAGTGCGGCTGCACTACGCATTGAAAGTATAGGGAGCGCTACACAGAAGTCGCCCCACTAAACATTCTCTGGTAATTCTGTTTTGCTATTCACTTGACTTGCGATACTAAATTGTGCACTATTCTGCGCACGGGCCTTGATATTGATAGTGCACCCTGTGCTCCATATGTAACCTAGGCCATATAATACTAGTACTATCTCTGATGAAGCGCATGTACGCATGCGCGGACGCATCAGATAGCAGGTAGGAGGTATGCTCAGGAGCAGAAATGCACTACTGGGAGCTAGCGGCTGGTTGGATGCTGCACATATATACCTCTAGTCAATGAGTCACCACTAAATATGTTCAGCTAACTTCTAGCAAGAAAGGATGCCAAGAAAATTAAAGGGACAGTCTAAATCCAATACTCTTTCTTTATTAATCATTGTTACATACCAGGCAAGCATCTTGCAACAGAGTCCACATCTATAAGCTTGTAAGGAAACATTTAAATAATCCTTGTTTGTTAGAAGCTGAAAATATACACGCAATAGGTGGGCGGAGCTTGGCGGCCTAACAAACTATGTTTCATGTACTTCTCACAAGATTACAGATGTGGGACCAGTTGCAGGATGCTGCTCTGGTCTGTAACAATAAGTCATCAAAATGATGTATTGGGTCTAGACTGTTACTTTAAGCAAATTTGACAACAGAAATAAGAGAAGGTTGTTTAAAATTGGGTGCACTGCTTGCATCATGAAAGAAAAAAAATTGTGATTTCCCTTTATTAAAAGAAAAAAATACCCGTGAATCCTTGCAAGCAGAGCAGTTACTTAAACTGGAAATTCATTGTGGTTATACAGATCAGTAAAAAAAATACAAAGTTATTTTTTCCTAGAATTGCATAATTAATTTCTTGTTGGTACCTCCATAAGTATCTGGGGTTCTGACAATATTAGTCCGACCCACATGAAATTCTGCCATCAACTCTCACCTATTTGATCTGCCCCATAAATGACCAAACTGTGCACGTGGCCATAACCCCATTTATGATCTCATTGGTTGATTGATATCTGCCAGCCGCTATTACTCACGTGCCGCTGTAAGACATTTAGACAATATGCACCAACTAGCACTGCTGTATTTGTTATGGATTAGAAACTTGCACAGTGAACATTTTTCAATATCCAACTTCTTGTGAAATGCTTGTGCAATGCCGCCCCCTGCACGTTCACGGCCAATCGGCCGCTAGCAGGAGGTGTCAATCATCCCGAGTGTATCTGATGATTGCAGAGGTGGCGGAAGAGCTAAGGGGCATCGGTCTTGCGACTACTACTTCTTTACTCCTGATTCCGGTGAGCCCGAAGGCTTGCGCAGAATGAGCAGCATACGCTGCTTAGTAAATGGGCCCCCTAGTCTGCACCAGAGCAGCAATGCACTACTAGTCTGGAACTGAACATAGCTGCTGAGCCAATCAGAGGCAGCATATGTACATAGCTTTCAAACACCAGCCATGTTCAGCTCAGCACTCCAGAGCTGAGGCAGCTGTGTGTTTTACTCTTGCAGGGTTTAAACATGAATTTCTCTAAGGCAATAGGGCATTAAGAAAATGCTCTAGGATCGTGTCTTTAAACTCAATAAATGAAACAACACTATTTAAACATGTTTACTTTTAATACAATGAAGTACATAGAAGTCACAGGTGTACTGACAATATACAGTTTAAAGAACAAAAGTTAGCATTGCAAGATGACTTTACCAGGGCTCTGATTGGTTGGTACACTCGGTTGCACAGTGCAAATGGTGTCTTAGAATGAAGGCTAAAGAACAGGAACAGTACAGCAGCAGAATGTTATTAACGTTCCTAATTAAGAAGCTATAAGTGAATGCAAATAAACTAAAAACTCTGCTTCCTGATATATTCTCTCCTCTGCCAGATACTTTCTATGGGAGGCCGCACACTAATTACTGGCACCTCCAGACTCTGGGATGAGCAATATGGTAACTTACTTTCATGCTGGTGAGTTTTTGAGAATAAGATCCTAAAACTCAGTAGATTCTATGGTCATTATATAACATTAAAGGGACAGTCTAGTCAAAATTAAACTTTCATGATTCAGATAGAGTGTGCAATTTTACAACTTTCCAATTTACTTTTACTATCAAATTTGCTTTGTTCTCTTAGTATTCTTTGTTGAGAGCTAAACCTAGGTAGACTCATATGCTAATTTCTAAGCCCTTTAAGGCCGCCTCTTATTTCAGTATATTTTGACACTTTTTAACAGCTAGATAGCGCTAGTTAATGTGTGTCATATAGATAACATTGTGCTCACTCCCTTGGAGTTATTTATGAGTCAGCACTAACTGATACAAGTCTGTAAAAAGAACTGAGATAAGGAACAGTCTGCAGGAGCTTAGATACAATGTAATCACAGAGGTAAAAAGTGTATTAATATAACCGTGTTGATAGTACATTAATATAACTGAGATAAGGGGCAGTCTGCAGAGGCTTAGATACAAGATAATCACAGAGGTAAAAAGTATATTAATATAACTGAGATAAGGAGCAGTCTGCAGAGGCTTAGATACAAGGTAATCACTGAGGTAAAAAGTATATTAATATAACTGAGATAAGGGGCAGTCTGCAGAGGCTTAGATACAAGGTAATCACAGAGGTAAAAAGTATATTAATATAACTGAGATAAGGGGCAGTTTGCATAGGCTGAGATACAAGGTCATCACAGAGGTAAAAAATATATTAATATAACCGTGTTGATTATGCAAAACTGGGGAATGGGTAATAAAGGGACAATGTTCAAGTAGACTGTCCCTTTAAGCACACAACCTTGTTCTGACATGGAAGAGCAGTGCAGTGCAGTGCAGCCTTATATGGAAGGTGACAGGTTAGACATTTAGGAAATATTACAGGAAAAAGGATGTGTCCCCCAGGACAGCAGTGTACAATGAGCTGCCTGTCTAGCGGAAATATGAACATCTTTTCACATTTATTTTTCTTTCCTTCAGTTGAAAAGAAATCTTAGCAATAACAATGCAGTTAAGTTGGGTGTTACAGTAATTTGTATTTGCTCTCAACGTGTTCAGAAAGAGCCATTGCCTCTCCTTGTCCCTAGGTGCTTTATTAGCTGACCCCTGCCCTCTTGTCAGACCTGTGCCCTAAACCTATTCTGCGCTTCCCCTCTGCCCGCTGTGAGGGGCTTTCCTCTGCCCCAGAAGAAATACAAAGGCAGCAGTAGCTATATGAAAGCACAGTGAGTTGTGTATGAGCTTTACTCAGACATCAGTTCCTGTGACATTTAACCCTAACGCTGGTGTTGACACAATACACAACTGACTTCTACTCATTGTAAAAGTTTCCGGCCACTGAGTTTGTTATGACACTTAGAAGATTTATGATTTCCTCAAATATGATCCTTAAATTATCTTCTGGAAACCAACTGATGTGAAAAATAAGAATTAGTCTTAACCCATCTGCTGCCAGATACACTGAAACACACAGCAAGGAGTTAAAGGGAATTTTAGGGGCATGGAGCCCAACATTTTTCTTCCATGATTCAGGTAGAGAATACCATTTTAAACAATATTCCAATTTACTTATATTATCTAATGTGCTTCATTCTTTAGATATCCATTGTTGTAGAAATAGAAATGCACATGGGTGAGCCAATCACATGAGGCATCTATGTGCAGCGACCAATCAGCAGTTTTGAGCCTATCTAGATATGCTTTTCAACAAAGGATATCAAGAGAATGAAAAATATTTGATTATAGAAGTAAATTTGAAAGTTGTTTAAAATTACATTCTCTTTCTAAATCATGAAAGAAAAATGCTGGGTTTTATGTCCCTTTAAACTTCCAGGATTCACATACAAGTGTACAAGTAAAATACTGATGTACATCTATTGTCATACTGGCCTCTTTCTCTTTGTCTCAAATAGTACTTAGGATACGTGCACGCTCCTGAATCTACTTCAGTATGCTCTCATAGAAAGACAAAGAGCTTGGTTTGAAAATAAAAGTAAATAGGAAAAAGAAAATATATTTTTAATTGCACATTCTGAATCATGAACATTTTAATAATTAAAAGGGACATGAAATAGAACTTTTCAGTTGAATTTTATTTATCAAATGTGCTTCATTCTCTTGGTATCCTTTGTTGAGGAGCAGCAATAGAATTTTCCATAAAACATCTGGTGAACCAATGGCATATGAGCTTAGCCACCAACCAGCAGCTAGCTCCCAAAGCTTTTCATCAAAGGATAGCAAGGAAATGAGGAAGAATAGATACTAGAAGTACATTAGAAACTTTTTTAAACATTCATAATCCATCTGATGATAAGAGTTTTATTTTGGCTTTACTGTCCCTTTAATTATCGAAGCACCATTTAAGCACAGACATCATTTTACAATAATTATATTCATCACTCTTCCTGTTCACCTAAAACTATGTTTAGTTAAATATTATAATCATCTCTGTATTAAATTATTGCTCATTTACAGTTTTTTTCTTACATATAGTTAAGGAATTGTTTATAGTACAAGTATGTTAGATGCTAGAGAGAGTGTCATCCTGATATGGAATCAAACAAGTTAAAGGGACAGTTAAGTCAAAATAAACTTAAGGGACACTGAACCCAATTTTTTTCTTTTGTAATTCAGATAGAGCATGCAATTTTAAGCAACTTTTTAATTTACTCCTATTATCACATTTTCTTAATTCTCTTGGTATCTTTATTTGAAAAGCAAGAATGAAAGTTTATATGTCGGCCCATTTTTGGTGAACAACCTAGTTTGTTCTTGCTGATTGGTGGATAAATTCACCCACCAATAAACAAGTGCTCTCCGGGTCTGAACCAAAAATTGTCTAGCTCCTTAGCTTAGATGCCTTCTTTTTCAAATAAAGATAGCAAAAGAACAAATAAAAATTTATAATAGGAGTAAATTAGAAAGTTGCTTAAAATGGCATGCTGTATCTGAATAATGAAAGAAAAAAAATGTGGGTTCATTGTCCCTTTAAATGTACTGGGTAGAGCATGAAGCATTTTCCAAATGTACCCATATCAGCAATTTTGCTTAATTCATTTGATATTCTTTGTTAAAAAGTGATCCTAGTTGAGTTCAGGAGTGTGCACGTGTCTTTAGCTATCTGGTTTGCAACATTGTTTATAGCAATATGATACATGGTTGCAAACACTGCTGCCATAGACTGTTAAAGACACGTGCACATCCTTTCAAATTTCCAACCGAAGAAAATTAGAAAGTTGTTTAAAATTAGACACTCTCTGTGAATTATTTAAGTTTGACTTTACTGTCCCTTTAATGCCGCTGTATTTGTTAATGACATAAATGTCCACTAAAAAAAAAAGCTTCTTGAAGACATTTGTGACGCTAAAACATTTGTTTTGTTTTCATTAGTTAAATAAATAATTTAGTTTCAGAAAATTAGTTTAGTTAAGTTCAAAAAAAAAAAATGCTTCGGCAAATTAGTTGTGTTAAGTTAAATTGTTTTTTTTCGGATCCGTTTGTTTTTTCAGTTCCATTCTTTATTCATTTGCATTATTCTATTCTGAAGTTTAGAAGAGAATAATGCATATGAACAAAGAATGGATCCGATAAACGAAAGGATCTGAAAAATACAATTTAATTTAACATAAATTTGACCGCGACTGATGAAAAACAAAATTATTTAAAGCCGCCACCCACATTGCCGACACTAAATAAAGCTATTAACCCCTAAACCACAGTTCTCGGACATCGCCAAAGCAAAATAGACCTATTAACCCCTAAACCGCCGTTCCCAAACATCACCAACACTAACTAAACCTATTAACCCCTAAACCCCAGTTCCCCTACATCGCTGAATCAAAATAAACCTATTAACCCTTAAACCGCAGTTCCCTGACATCGCCAACACTAACTAAACCTATTAACCCCTAAACTGCTGCCCCCCACATTGCAACAACCTAAATTAAACTATATTAACCCCCTAACTTTAACATAATTAAAATAGACTGAAATTAAAGTTACAATTATTAACTAACTACCTATTTAAAAATAAATACAAACTTACCTGTGAATTAAAAATAAAACCTAAGCTAGCTACAAAAAAACTATTTAATAACTACGTAGTTAAAATAAACACAAGCTTACCTGTAAAATAAAACCTAAGCTTACATTTATAAAACATAACATTACAAAAAAAATAAAACTACAATTTCAAAAAATAAAAAAAACACCAAAATTACAAAAAATTAAAAACTACCATTACAAAAAAATAACAAACAAATTATCCAAAACAATAAAAATGATTCCTATTCTAATTCTAAACCCCCCCCCTCAAAATAAAAACCCCTAATCTATAATAAACTACCAAGGGCCCTTAAAAGGGCCTTTTGTAGGGCATTGTCCTAAAGCTAACAGCTCTTTTGCAAAGAAATAAAACAAATACCCCCTAACATTACAAATCCCCACCCCCCAAACCCACAAAAGAAAAATAAACCTAATCTACACATTGCCCCAAAAAGGACATTTGTATGGGCATTGCCCTTAAAAGGGCATTCAGTTCTTTTTCGGCTCATTAAAAATAAAAAATGCCTAATCTAAAAAAAAAAAAAAAAACACCCCAAAAATAAAAAATCCCCTTACAAAAAATAACAAACTAAATTATCCAAAATAATAAAAATTATCCTTATTCTATTACCCCGTTTTAAGAAAAAACAAACACCTTAAAGTTAAAGGGCCATTATACACTCATTTTTTCTTTGCATAAATGTTTTGTAGATGATCTATTTATAAAGCCCATAAAGTTTTTTTTGTTTTTTTTAAATGTATAATTTTGCTTATTTTTTTAAAGAACATTGCTTTGATTTTCAGACTCCTAACCAAGCCCCAAAGTTTTATTTAAATACTGTCAGCTTGCTCCTGTTTGTGTAAAGGGTCTTTTCATATGCAAAAGGAGGGGGAGGGGGGAGTGTCTTATTTGCCACTTGCAGTGGGCTTTCCAGCTGCCTTTTCAACAGAGCTAAACTGAAAGCTTCTAAGTACGTTTTTAAACCATTTTATACAGGATTTATAGATCAGTATCTGTGCATCTTATTCTTTATACTAGTGTCTATTACATGCAGTTATATGAAAATGAGTGTATACTGTCCCTTTAAACAGCTCTTTTGCTAAAAAATTAAAACAAACTCCCCCAAAACCCATAAAATAAAAATAAACCTAACTAAAAAAAACTATTCTACTCATTGCCCTGTTCAAATCAGCCAATAGGGTTTAAGGAGCTGTTATTCCTATTGGCTGATTTTAATTTTTCAGCCAATAAGAATGCAATGGTACCCAATATAAAAGGAGTACCTTGCATTGAATACTCAGTGTGCGATGGACGATCGCATGAAGAGGACCTTCACGTCGGACCGATTGACCTCCACATGAAACTTCTACCTGGACCTCCGCAGGGATGAAGAAGATGCCAGACCCGCGATGGATAAAGATGGAGTCACCTGGATGAAGGTTAGTGTTAGGGATTTTTTTGATTTTTTTTTTTTTTTTTTTTTTTTTAAGATTACGGCTTTTAATGGACTGAAAAAGGAGCTGAATGCCCTTTTAAGGGCAATGACCATACAAATGCTCTTTTCAGGGCAATGGGTAGATTAGTTTTTTTTATTTTGTGGGTTTAGGGGTTAATTGGTTTAGTTCATGTCAGCGATGTTTGGGAACTGCAGTTTAGGGCGTTAATAGGTATAGTTTGTGTCGGCGATGTCGGGGAACTGTGGTTTAGGGGTTAATAGGTTTAGTTAGTTTTGGCAAGGTTTGGGAACGACGGATTAGGGGTTAATAGGTTTAGTTAGTGTCAGCAATGTCAGAGAACATCGTTTTAGGTGTTAATAGGATTATTTAGTGATTTAATTAGCGTCTGCGATGTCGTGGAACTGCAGTTTAGATTAGAACAATGAAAAATTCCGAATATGAATAAAGAATGGATCCAAAAATTCCGAAACTGATTTATTCATTTTCAGAATTTTTCAGAATTCTAGTTATGGTGCATTTGAATCTCTGAATCGGGTAAAAACTAAATTCGGATGAAACGAAACGCACTACTGTCTACTTCTTGGTAACTTCACAATGTCTTTATATCTAGGCTATAAAGGGCTAGATTATACGTGGATTGCGATTTAACAATCCTGTTTGCGCATTTACTGCACTCAGTAAAAGATTTTAACAGCCAATAGGATTTAAGCAGCTCTCATCCTATTGGCTGTTTTGAAAAGCCAATAGGATTTTAGTACCTCTCATCCTATTGGCTGATTTGTTGGGGGGACTTTGTAATTTTTTTGTATTTAAGAGAGCTGCTTAATTTAGGTCAATGCCCTACAAAAGGCCTAAGGGCTATTGGTAGTTTATTGTAGGTTGAGAGGTGTTTTTATATTAGGGGGGCTTTTTTATTTTTATAGGGCTATTAGATAAGGTGTAATTGTTTTTATTTTTGATAATTTCGTTTATTATTTTGTAATCTTAGAGTTTTTTTTATTTTTCGTATTTTTAGTGTTTATTATTTTTTGTAATGTTCGCGTTTTAGGACTTTTTAAATTTGTAATCTAGGTTTTTTATTTTTTCGTAGTTTTTAGGTTTTTTTAAATTTGTTATTTAGGAATTTTAATTAGTAGTAGTAGATTTTTTTTATTTTATTATAAAGATAGGTTAATTTATAGTTTAATGTTAGTTTTTTGTTTTTTTCAAAGGTAAGTATTAATTATTTTAAGATAGTTATATTGTAACTTTTAATTTAAAGTTAGGAGGGTGTTAGGTTTAGGGGGTAATAGTTTAATTTAGTGTTTTGCAATGTGGGGGGCCGGTGGTTTAGGGGTTAATAGGTTTATTTAGTGTTGGCGATATTGGGGAGTGGTGTATTAGGGGTTAATAACTTTTATTAGTGTTGGCAATGTCGGGGAGCGACGGATTAGGGGTTAATAACTTTATTTAGCATCGGGGAGTGGTGGAGTAGGGATGTTTATACTTGGGGTTTATGTTAGGATGTTAGGTTTCAACGTAACTTTCTTTTCCCCATAGACATCAATAGGGTTGCGTTACAGCGGTTTTCCATTCGGCGATTACAGGTTTTATTTTTTTCTAACACTTTTCTCCCCATTGATGTCTATGGGGGAAAGCGTGCACGAGCATGTAAACTCAGCCCTTGGCTTTTGTGTGGTATGGAGCTTGATGCACCGTAACGCACAACACAAGGAAGTTTTTCAGTAACTAGTAATGGCAGCTCTATGGTAAGTGCGGTACCACTTATTTTTTGCGTTAGTTACGCAACCTGTTTAGCGCAAAACTCGTAATCTAGGTGATAGTAAATAATGCCTAACTTTTTACACTTTTTTTCCTGTCTGCTAAGCACTGCCCCTGACCTTTTGTTAGCAATCACTAACCAGATACACAAATCTCTTATCTGCCCAATATGTTTTTAAACAATTTGTATTAAAATATTAAAACAGTGTGATGAATTTGCAAATGATCAAAAACGTTTACATCACAATCAATATTTCGTGTCCATTTAAAAAAAATAGCCACAATAGTAAAATTTGTTTAAAAAAAAACCATAGTTCTGAGCTTCCAAAAAATATTGTTGTATCACTGGAAAAGAATAAAAAGTAAAATAGCTTAAAATAAAATGTAACAGTCCGTCTGCAGTGTAAGCTGTTTGTTTGTATTATGCTTTTTGAATTTCCACCATGCCAGGGTATCTTTGATAATCAGCAGTAGTGAAAGCTCATGTTCCCTGCAGTAAAGTCAGTGTATTAAGATAACTGCAAACTGTCAAATCTAATGAAGCCCTCTGGGTGAGTTATCCTGAGCGAGGAGCATGCAATGTATTCCAGACCTTGGCACTACAGATTGGCTTTCCTCAATTTCCTCCCTGCACCTTGTGCACAAGCAATCCATAATAATATTCTGCCATTTGATCTTGTGTAATACATAGCTCAGTTTTCAAAGACAAACCCCGGCGATAGAACCTCTTTGGGGTGATATTAATTAATGGTCAGTGTTTCTTTAAGCAGTAGAAGGTGCAGGGCCGGTTGGCCTACCAGGATACCAGGAGATTTCCCGGTGGGCTGCAGTATTCCTGAATGTAGGGGAAGTTGACTTTATAAACAGCAGAGCAATTATCACCCGACTGTGTTAACTGTTTGCTGTATTTACATTACACACATGCAGTTTTTATTTTACTTCTATAGCATACATAAATGTGTTAGCTAACAGCAGCAATTTAGTTACCAAGTAATGTTACAATCACCTAAAACACAATTTTTTTCCTTTAAAGGGACAGTCTACACTAGAATTTTTTATTGTTTAAAAGATAGATAATCCCTTTATTACCCATTCCCCAGTTTCGGATAACCAACACATTTATAATAATAAACATTTTACCTCTGTGATTACCTTGTATTTAAACTTCTGCATACTGCCCCCTTATCTCAGTTCTTTTGACAGACTTGCATTTTAGCCAATCAGTGCTGTCTCCTAGGTAACTCCACGGGTGTGAGCCCAATGTCATCTATATGGCACACATGACCTAGCGCCCTCTAGTGGTGAAAACCCCCCAAAATGCATTCAGATAAGAGGCAGCCTTCATGGGCTAAGAAATTAGCATATGACCCTACCTAGGTTTAGCGTTCAACAAAGAATACCAAGCGAACAAAGCAAATTTGATGATAAAAGTAAACTGGAAAGCTGTTTAAAATAACTGCCCTATCTGAGTCATGAACGTTTATTTTTGACCATTTCATTCCCTCTAAAGGGACTGCCTATTCCAGAATTGTTATTGTTTACAAAAATATATAATCCCTTTATTACCTATTCCCCAGTTTTGCATAACAAACACTGTTTTATTAAACTGATGCTAAACTCTCCTCTTTTTAAAATCAGATCTGAAATGTTAGTGATTTTTTTGAAGGAGTTTAATTCATCAGTTGTAACAAAGATGCGCTATTACTTGTTTTTTTAATATATTCTGCACTCCGCCTCTCACTTCAGAAGTCAGTTTTTGAAAATGAAACTTCCATGATTCAGATAAGGCTGCGATTCTAAACAATTCTTTGTTGTAGGCTAAGGGGCCTATTTACTAAAGGTCTTATGGACCTGATCTGACAGTGCAGATCAGGTCCGCAAGACCTTGCTGAATGCGGAGAGCAATACGCTCTCCATATTCAGAATTGTACCAGCAGCTCACAAGAGCTGCTGTTGCAACGCCCCCCCCCTGCAGATTCGCGGCCAATCGGCTGCCAGCAGGGAAGTGTCAATCAACCCGATCGTACTCGATCGGTAAAAGTATATTAATATAACTGAGATAAGGGGCAGTCTGCAGAGGCTTAGATACAAGGTAATCACAGAGGTAAAAAGTATATTCATATAACTGAGATAAGGGCAGTCTACAGAGGCTTAGATACAAGGTAATCACGGAGGTAAAAAGTATATTCATATAACTGAGATAAGGGCAGTCTACAGAGGCTTAGATACAAGGTAATCACAGAGGTAAAAAGTATATTCATATAACTGAGATAAGGGAGCAGTCTGCAGAGGCTTAGATACAAGGATATCACAGAGGTAAAAAGTATATTCATATAACTGAGATAAGGGAGCAGTCTGCAGAGGCTTAGATACAAGGTAATCACAGAGGTAAAAAGTATATTAATATAACTGAGATAAGGGCAGTCTACAGAGGCTTAGATACAAGGTAATCACAGAGGTAAAAAGTATATTCATATAACTGAGATAAGGGAGCAGTCTGCAGAGGCTTAGATACAAGGATATCACAGAGGTAAAAAGTATATTAATATAACTGAGATAAGGGCAGTCTACAGAGGCTTAGATACAAGATAATCACAGAGGTAAAAAGTATATTCATATAACTGAGATAAGGGAGCAGTCTGCAGAGGCTTAGATACAAGGTAATCACAGAGGTAAAAAGTATATTAATATAACTGAGATAAGGAGCAGTCTGCAGAGGCTTAGATACAGGGTAATCACAGAGGTAAAAAGTATATTAATATAACTGAGATAAGGGGCAGTCTGCAGAGGCTTAGATACAAGGTAATCACAGAGGTAAAAAGTATATTAATATAAATGAGATAAGGGCAGTCTACAGAGGCTTAGATACAAGGTAATCACAGAGGTAAAAAGTATATTCATATAACTGAGATAAGGGAGCAGTCTGCAGAGGCTTAGATACAAGGATATCACAGAGGTAAAAAGTATATTAATATAACTGAGATAAGGGCAGTCTACAGAGGCTTAGATACAAGATAATCACAGAGGTAAAAAGTATATTCATATAACTGAGATAAGGGAGCAGTCTGCAGAGGCTTAGATACAAGGTAATCACAGAGGTAAAAAGTATATTAATATAACTGAGATAAGGAGCAGTCTGCAGAGGCTTAGATACAGGGTAATCACAGAGGTAAAAAGTATATTAATATAACTGAGATAAGGGGCAGTCTGCAGAGGCTTAGATACAAGGATATCACAGAGGTAAAAAGTATATTAATATAACTGAGATAAGGGCAGTCTACAGAGGCTTAGATACAAGGTAATCACAGAGGTAAAAAGTATATTCATATAACTGAGATAAGGGAGCAGTCTGCAGAGGCTTAGATACAAGGTAATCACAGAGGTAAAAAGTATATTAATATAACTGAGATAAGGAGCAGTCTGCAGAGGCTTAGATACAGGGTAATCACAGAGGTAAAAAGTATATTAATATAACTGAGATAAGGGGCAGTCTGCAGAGGCTTAGATACAAGGTAATCACAGAGGTAAAAAGTATATTAATATAAATGAGATAAGGGCAGTCTACAGAGGCTTAGATACAAGGTAATCACAGAGGTTAAAAGTATATTAATATAACTGAGATAAGGGCAGTCTACAGAGGCTTAGATACAAGGTAATCACAGAGGTAAAAAGTATATTCATATAACTGAGATAAGGGAGCAGTCTGCAGAGGCTTAGATACAAGGTAATCACAGAGGTAAAAAGTATATTCATATAACTGAGATAAGGAGCAGTCTACAGAGGCTTAGATACAAGGTAATCACAGAGGTAAAAAGTATATTAATATAACTGAGATAAGGAGCAGTCTGCGGAGGGCTAGATACAAGGTAATCACAGAGGTAAAAAGTATATTAATATAACTGAAATAAGCAGCAGTCTGCAGAGGCTTAGATACAAGGTAATCACAGAGGTAAAAAGTATATTATTATAACTGAGATAAGGGGGCAGTCAACAGAGGCTTAGATACAAGGTAATCACAGAGGTAAAAAGTATATTAATATAACTGAGGTAAAGGGCAGTCTACAGAGGCTTAGATACAAGGTAATCACGCAGGTAAAAATTATATTAATATAACTGAGATAAGGGGGCAGTCAACAGAGGCTTAGATAAAAGGTAATCACAGAGGTAAAAAGTATATTAATACAACTGAGGTAAGGGGCAGTCTGCAGAGGCTTAGATACAAGGTAATCACAGAGGTAAAAAGTATATTAATATGGGGGGCGGAGCCAGCCGTCATCCAGTATGGCCGCTAAAAAGTGAAGCTCCGTAGCTACAGACTCTTCCTGCATACTTTTTAGTTAAACTCTGGGTACTAATCAAGCCATTATAGTGAGAACCGGACACAGGAATATGCTATGAACATATGGATATAACTTTGGAGGGGTTGCACACAAAGATGGTGAAGTTACGTTAAGGAAAGTGAGAAGATGCACTAGGCCTATTGTGCGACGAATGTTCAAATTTCAAAGGACGGCAGAGGAAAGAGATGGTGTTTTCAAGCAGACCTTCCAACAGATAGAAAGTTATGCAGCAACTTATAATATACTATCACAACATATCCTCTGTGCACCCCCACATGGGACTATAGTATTAGGCTATAATAATTGGATCTATTATTGATACACGCAACCGCTTGAAAGACCCTAGAAACATCCCTATGTCACTATCGCAAATATAGGACTCTTTACAGCTTATTTGGGCTCAGATGGAAATTGAAAACTTGTGACCTGTGTAACAGATATGTCCACCCGCCTAGACCAGCACTATGTAGCTTGCGCGGCCGCTCTGCAGGCTCCGGCTGGTTCACCTCTTTCCCCACTAGCCGACCTTCATAGCACCAATGACCCTCCGGATCTCTTACGGGACAGACAAATGCAGCTGGGAGAACATGAGCGCTATGAGGTCATGGGAGAAACTTTGTGTTTGGAGGATACGGTGCAATCTACCGCACACGCTGTATACGCAACAGATCCAGAGAAACCTCTGAGACCTGCAGCTTCACAAGCACCACTGAAAATGGAAAAAATCTACAGGAAGCCATTCCCGAAAAGTTATACACACGCTACTCCGGTTGTGGGGCTGAATAGCCGCAACGGCCATTTCCTTGAGATTGAGGGGTTAAGCTGGCGGCAGAGTACTCGAATACTGTTTTATCCAGCCTTATTTGAGCGAATGGAGGACCCCTTTGATCCAGGCGGTTGGGTACTCTTTTAGCCTTGTTAGGAGCCAACATGACTTAAACGAAAGGCGCAGGCACAGTAGCCCGTTACATCATACATGGAACTGAGCCTCTGGATTCACTCTGCACTTCATCTTTGTTTAGCAGATGCACACCTTAGAGAAACAGTAAACGCTATATATATATATCCCTAGGCATTGGCTTAACTATTACTCATCTACTTAAGAATATCGGACTCAGACTCTGTGCTACAAGGATAGAATATGCTTACTAGCTTCTCTAGGAGGGCTTCCTACATATAGGGTGGCGTTCAGGGACACTGGCAGATAGCTGAATATTGTGCAGGATTTGATAACCAGCACCCCAGACAATGCTATTTATTATTGGTTATAATAGTTATTATGTTTTGAGTTCATATTGTGTGTGTCTGTTTAGCCATGTATGCCTATGATTCACCACTAGTTTATATAGCCATGGAGGTAAGCTTATCCTTGTAACATGAGACAATGTGTGAATAGCTCCAGCGTATACTCCAGTGCCCTCCTCCCCAGATCCTACCATGTTAACCCCTCTAGTATACTACTCCCATTTGGCGTGTTATTAAAGCCTACTCTGTTTTTTCAAATGTTAGATGTGAGGCTTTCAATGAGGTTCCGGTATCTAACATACCTTCACAGCGAGAGTTACGTTTCAAGCCTCATTATATTTATGTTTCAACAGCCTATCACCATGTTGCTCCTACAATAGTTAGTATTATATATATAACCCAGTATTCTTATCCACTATTCACTATTGGTATAGGCTCTTTTTAAACTCATATATATCGCCACGAATTGGATGTATCTCACTTCTTGACTAACTCTTATGATTCTTCAATACTACCCTATGCAAATTTTGTGGAGGGGTACCTCTTGTTCTGGCATATAACCTATAATTACCCCAAATATTTAAATCTATTGTTCATAATTGGTCTGTCCGTTCCCAGGCGAAAAAATACATTACTTAGATGTTTCTAAACAATATCGTTATAATTCTGTTTAATAGAATACTTAACAGCTCGAACTCCTTAGTACATTTACAAATTTCACATGCTACCTGGCTCTGCCCTCCCTCCCCCCCCTCCTATTTTATATTGAGCGGCTCTCGCCCGCTGCATCCCCCCTCCCCATAAAACTTTAGAGCTATCCCCTCCCTAGTCCTGTTTTTATATGAGTAGATATCTTAATCTTCCTCTTATTTAGCTGGGAGGGGTCCATTTTTGTTTCTGTTACTTTTATGATACTCTATGACAAAACTGAAGTCCCTTTATAAGATAGCCCACACTTTATAGTTACGCCTGAAATATTTTAATATGTTACTCTACTAATAGTACTGTGTATACATCTATTTGTAAATGTTTTGGGCATACCTTTTATATATTGTATCTGACCACGACTTCAATAAAAATTATTTAAAAAAAAAAAAAAGTATATTAATATAACTGAGATAAGGGGCAGTCAACAGAGGCTTAGATACAAGGTAATCACAGAGGTAAAAAGTATATTAATATAACTGAGATAAGGGGCAGTCTACAGAGGCTTAGATACAAGGTAATCACAGAGGTAAAAAGTATATTAATATAACTGAGATAAGGGGGCAGTCTACAGAGGCTTAGATACAAGGTAATCACAGAGGTAAAAAGTATATTAATATAACTGAGATAAGGGGGCAGTCTACAGAGGCTTAGATACAAGGTAATCACAGAGGTAAAAAGTATATCAATATAACTGAGATAAGGAGGCAGTCTGCAGAGGTTTAGATACAAGGTAATCACAGAGGTAAAAAGTATATTAATATAACTGAGATAAGGAGCAGTCTGCAGAGGCTTAGATAGTAATCACAGAGGTAAAAAGTATATTAATATAACTGAGATAAGGAGCAGTCTGCGGAGGGCTAGATACAAGGTAATCACAGAGGTAAAAAGTATATTAATATAACTGAAATAAGGGGCAGTCTGCAGAGGCTTAGATACAAGGTAATCACAGAGGTAAAAAGTATATTAATATAACTGAGATAAGGAGCAGTCTGCGGAGGGCTAGATACAAGGTAATCACAGAGGTAAAAAGTATATTAATATAACTGAAATAAGGGGCAGTCTGCAGAGGCTTAGATACAAGGTAATCACAGAGGTAAAAAGTATATTAATATAACTGAGATAAGGAGCAGTCTGCGGAGGGCTAGATACAAGGTAATCACAGAGGTAAAAAGTATATTAATATAACTGAAATAAGGGGCAGTCTGCAGAGGCTTAGATACAAGGTAATCACAGAGGTAAAAAGTATATTAATATAACTGAGATAAGGGGGCAGTCAACAGAGGCTTAGATACAAGGTAATCACAGAGGTAAAAAGTATATTAATATAACTGAGGTAAAGGGCAGTCTACAGAGGCTTAGATACAAGGTAATCACACAGGTAAAAATTATATTAATATAACTGAGATAAGGGGCAGTCAACAGAGGCTTAGATAAAAGGTAATCACAGAGGTAAAAAGTATATTAATACAACTGAGGTAAGGGGCAGTCTGCAGAGGCTTAGATACAAGGTAATCACAGAGGTAAAAAGTATATTAATATAACTGAGATAAGGGGGCAGTCAACAGAGGCTTAGATACAAGGTAATCACAGAGGTAAAAAGTATAATAATATAACTGAGGTAAGGAGCAGTCTACAGAGGCTTAGATACAAGGTAATCACAGAGGTAAAAAGTATATTAATATAACTGAGATAAGGGGCAGTCTACAGAGGCTTAGATACAAGGTAATCACAGAGGTAAAAAGTATATTAATATAACTGAGATAAGGGGGCAGTCTACAGAGGCTTAGATACAAGGTAATCACAGAGGTAAAAAGTATATTAATATAACTGAGATAAGGAGGCAGTCTGCAGAGGTTTAGATACAAGGTAATCACAGAGGTAAAAAGTATATTAATATAACTGAGATAAGGAGCAGTCTGCAGAGGATTAGATGCAAGGTAATCACAGAGGTAAAAAGTATATTAATATAACTGAAATAAAGGGGCAGTCTGCAGAGGCTTAGATACAAAGTAATTACAGAGGTAAAAAGTATATTAATATAACTGAGATAAGGGGCAGTCTGCAGATGCTTAGATACAAGGTTATCACAGAGGTAAAAAGTATAATTAATATAACTGTTGGTTAAAGGGATTATCTATCTTTTTAAACAATAACATTTTCAAGTAGACTGTCCCTTTAATTAGAATTGTTATTTCTTATAATCCTATCTTAAATGAAAGTAGTTTTATAAAACATTTCTGTCTTTTTCAAGGGTACATGCAAGATTGATATCAGAGATTAAGTTCATAGGCAGTAAATTATTAATAACTTTATATACAAGTTTAGAAAGGCATTAAATATGCCATACACAAAGGCAATTGCGAGCCCTTGCTACATTATCTGCAATGGAAATAAAAGTATTTTATTATATATTTACATATAACGTATTTAAGTAAACATCAGCAATTAAGCATTGTTGTGCAAAAGCTGTGAATTCAAATAAATATTTTTCATGTATTTAGAAACGGATCTTGTCTTGGCAACTAATGACTATTAAAAAACAAAAACAATAATACATTTAGAATCTTATCATCTTTGCTGTGGCCAATTAGGAATTGACATAAATTAGATCTTAGAGTGGTAAAAAATCACTACGTATAATGTTTAGGTTTAGAGGTCAGAATCCTGCAGGATCCCCTTTCAGCCTCTGACATTTTATGAAAAACTAAACAATGAAAAATGCAGACTATTTCATTCTGTTGGTGTCCTTTGATAAAGAGCATACCTAGGTAGGCTACAGAGTATGCTCTATAAGGCAACAGCTTTTCAAGAATGCTTTTAACAATATTATACATTGTGCAAGCACAGGTGGAGCGGTAATTACCACTCACGCTCGAGAGTTAATGTCGCTAGAAGTTTTTCGCATGTTGAGTAGAGCTGGCATTAAAAGTTGAAAGTAAAAATCTTGCTTTTGCATGAAACGATGCACGCAAACAGTTAACCAAATTGCCACATCCTCCAAACACAAACTACCCAGCTACATTACTTAACCCCTAAACTGCCATTACCCCAAACCGCAATATCCCCCTACTCTATTAATCCCTAAAATGCAATAACCCCCATCACAAACTACCCCCTAACCACCACAAACTACCCTTAAACTATTAATCCCCTAACCACCACAACCCACCATCGCAAACTAACCCCTAACCTATTAACCCCCTAACAGCTAACCCTCTCGAGACTCCTAACCTAAGACCCACTAAGTTAATAAAACTACCATTACAAAAAGCTAATTTTGAAAAATAAAAAAACGCCTTATCCTAAAAAAGTCCCCTTAAAACCCCCCTTCCTAAAAAAAGTATACTAAAACTAAAACCTACTCTAAAAAACATAAGTTTAAAAAAAATCCTAAAATAAGGCCTAAAAAAGGGCAAAAGTGATTTATCTCCTTTGCATTAAAAAAAACCCCTATACTAAAATTTACCCCCCCTGCAAAAAAAAGATAGACCCCTAAAGTGCACTCACTCACTTGAATCTGGTTCCTTACGGGGGAAGCAGCGGGTCAATGGCGGCGTTCCTATTTGGTCTTCATCCAAGGCGTCGGTCCTCTGGGGCTGTTCTCTTCTTTTCTTCCATCAAATCATCTTCTTTTCTTTTAGAGCATTCTTAGCTTACATTTGATATGAGTGGTGCCACTAGTTGGCAAGTTGGTCTGGCACACACGCTGGCAGGCAGGCAACTGCTATTAGATTACACTAGGAGACTGATGTTTCACATTAAAAAAAAGTTGTTGTTTTTTAATTTACACTACTGTTACAACAGATATGAGTGGTGGCACTAGTTGGCAAGTGGGCCTGGCACACACGCTGGCAGACAGGCAACTGCAATTAGATTACACTAGCAGACTGATGTTTCACAGTCAAAAAAGTTTTTTTTTTAAATTTACACTACTGTTACAACAGATATGAGTGGTGGCACTAGTTGGCAAGTTGGCCTGGCACACATGCTGGCAGGCAGGCAGGCAACTGCAATTAGATTACACTAGCAGACTGATGTTTCACAGTCAAAAAAGTTTTTTTATTTTTAAATTTACACTACTGTTACAACAGATATGAGTGGTGGCACTGCAGGCAGGCAACTGCAATTAGATTACACTAGCAAACTGATGTTTCACAGTCAAAATTACACAGGCAAAAAAAATAAAAGACTGATGTTCTAGCCCTAAAAAGGGCTTTTTGGGGTGCTGTCCTTACAGCAGAGATCAGATGAGTCCTTCAGGACTGTAGTGGATACTGAATACACTAGCCTAGCTATCAATTTCCCTATTAAATCAGCAGCAGCTACACTGTCCCTCCTCTCACTAACAATGCCGATTCCGAATGAATCTAAAATGGCTGCTGTTCAGGAGCTGGGAGGGTCTGGGAGGGAGTGTCTGCTGCTGATTGGCTGAAATGTGTCTGCAGACTGTGAGATACAGGGTCAAAGTTTACTCAATGATGACGAATAGGGGGCGGATTGAACATCGCATATGTTTGCCCGCCGCTGCGAACGCGAACAAGCTATGTTTGCTGGGAACTATTCGCCGGCGAACAATTTGCGACATCACTATCTGAATCCCGAAAAAAAATTGGGTTCAGTGTCCCTTTAACAGATTAATAAAGTAAATCTGCCCTTTCACTGGTAGGGTTAATCTCTAGAGAGTCTTTAATGTGTTCATATAAAATGACATTATTGTCTTATTCACAAGAATTATGATTTTTTTTTTTGTTGTTTGTGACAAACATAATGCAAGAACATTACATTTTCTTTGTTGTTTTTTATTGTTTACTTTTACAAAAAGAAAACTATCCATAAAATGTATTTGCCATGGTTTTGGGTAGAATTGCAATATATTTACAGTTTTATTTCAATTCCACCTTAAATATAAAAACAATATTTGTAAAGATGTTTGAGACTTTTTCCCAGCTCTGTTCATTAGGAAGAGTGTACGGACACATAATGCCATCATTTTGTGCCTAAAACGTGTTACCCAAAGCTACAGAAATCAACAGAATGAAATATTGTATCAGATATCGGTGCAAATCCAATGTATCAAGCTCAGTTTTCAATTTAGTTTGGTAACCTGCTGTGCTTGGTGAAAACAGCTGGACTCTCACACCTGTGGAATCCAGTTATCTCCCATCAGAGTATTAGAGATTCTGGTTTCACATTCTGCATTCTTTGATTGTAAGTTGTTTTTAGCAAAAGCTTTTCTATGCTGTAAAAGTTCTTCCTTGCTGTCTATTATTTTGCAATTGTTTGTTATTTTGTATTTATTTGTTTTGCCAATCTAATCTTATATTTTATTTAATTGTTTTCCAAAGATCAGGAGTGAATCCTCTCCCATAGAAAAAAAAAATGTCCTATCCCCTGATATGGAACAAGTCCTATTTAAAAAGTTCATTAGCCAACGATAGGAGCAGATTCTTTCCCACTAATTGGTAGTAGGTCCGGTACAATGCAAGTGTAGGTTCTATCATTTGAATTAGGTACTATACCAAAAATAAGAACATTTTAAGTCAAGAATAGAAAAGTTCCTATTCCAAGAGTAGTGGGTTCTATATTAATTGTAGGAAATGTAGGAAGGTGTAGTCACACGGAAGAGTATTATCCAAAAATCAGGAACTAGATTATGTCCAAATGCAGCATTAAGTTTTGTCCCAAGAAAGAAGTAAGCACTTCTGAAAAAAAGCGTAAGCTTTTATGCAGGGCACAATAAACAAACTCATAAGTTCCCAAGATAGCAGTTAAAACAAAATGGCTGACATTTCATTTCTGGGCTATTACCATACTGCTTTATTTGAATGGCATTTCCTTGTCATGCCATGCTATGAAATAGTTACGAATCTACATTTTAATATATATTTATAAACAGAACTTTATAAGAAAAAATAACTTTAATATTTCTTGAATGAACCTTAAAAGAGACAGTCAAGTCAAAAATAAACTTTCGTGATTCAGATAGGGCGTACAATTTTAAACAAATTTCCAGTTTTCTTTTATCATCAAATTTGCTTTGTTTTCTTGGTATTCTTTGTTAAAAGCTAAACATAGGTAAACTCATATGCAAATTTCTAATCCCTTGAAGACTTCCTCTTATCCCTGTGCATTTAGGCAGTTTTTCACAGCTAGACTGAGCTAGTTCATGTGTACCAATATAGATAACATTGTGCTCGCTCCCATGGGTTTATTTATGAGTCAACGCTGATTGGCTAAAATGCTAATCTGTCAAAAGAACTGAAATAAGGAGCAGTCTGCAGAGGCTTAGATACATGTAATCACAGAGGTAAAAAGTATATTAATATAACTGAGATAAGGAGCAGTCTGCAGAGGTTTAGATACAAGGTAATCACAGAGGTAAAAGTATATTAATATAACTGAGATAAGGGGCAGTCTGCAGAGGTTTAGATACAAGGTAATCACAGAGGTAAAAAGTATATTAATATAACTGAGATAAGGAGGCAGTCTGCAGAGGCTTAGATACAGGGTAATCACAGAGGTAAAAAGTATATTAATATAACTGAGATAAGGAGCAGTCTGCAGAGGCTTAGATACAAGGTAATCACAGAGGTAAAAAGTATAATAATATAACTGAGATAAGGGGCAGTCTGCAGAGGATTGGATACATGGTAATCACAGAGGTAAAAAGTATATTAATATAACTGAGATAAAGAGGCAGTCTGCAGAGGCTTAGATACAAGGTAATCACAGAGGTAAAAAGTATATTAATATAACTGAGATAAAGAGGCAGTCTGCAGAGGCTTAGATACAAGGTAATCACAGAGGTAAAAAGTATATTAATATAACTGAGATAAGGAGCAGTCTGCAGAGGCTTAGATACAAGGTAATCACAGAGGTAAAAAGTATATTAATATAACTGAGATAAGGGAGCAGTCTGCAGAGGCTTAGGTACAAGGTAATCACAGAGGTAAAAAGTATAATAATATAACTGAGATAAGGGGCAGTCTGCAGAGGCTTAGATACAGGGTAATCACAGAGGTAAAAAGTATAATAATATAACTGAGATAAGGGGCAGTCTGCAGAGGCTTAGATACAGGGTAATCACAGAGGTAAAAAGTATATTAATATAACTGAGATAAGGAGGCAGTCTGCAGAGGCTTAGATACAGGGTAATCACAGAGGTTAAAAGTATATTAATATAACTGAGATAAGTAGCAGTATGCAGAGGCTTAGATACAAGGTAATCACAGAGGTAAAAAGTATATTAATATAACTGAGATAAGGAGCAGTCTGCAGAAGCTTAGATACAAGGTAATCACAGAGGTAAAAAGTATATTAATATAACTGAGAGAAGGAGCAGTCTGCAGAAGATTAGATACAAGGTAATCACAGAGGTAAAAAGTATATTAATATAACTGAGAGAAGGAGCAGTCTGCAGAGCCTTAGATACAAGGTAATCACAGAGGTAAAAAGTATATTAATATAACTGTGTTGGTTATGCAGAACTGGGGAATGGATAATAAAGGGATTATCTATTTTATTAAACAATAAAAATATTGGATTAGACTGTCCCTTTAACTTAAAAAAAAAAAATGGACATTTTAGAGAATTATGTTTTCTGCTTTTTAGTTCCAATTATGATCCTGGCTAAGAAAAAACTCTTATGCCAGCTTCGTTTAT
Organism: Bombina bombina; assembly: GCF_027579735.1. NCBI lineage: Eukaryota > Metazoa > Chordata > Amphibia > Anura > Bombinatoridae > Bombina > Bombina bombina. The sequence goes on along the minus strand of NC_069500.1, from coordinate 23,974,660 downwards.
TTAATGTGCACCCATAAATGGACAAATTTGCCCCTTTACGGCACACATTAAAAAAAGCGCTCCACTTGTAACCTAGCCATTTGAGTTTCATGTTCCTTTAAGACCATTACTGGCTATATTGCAAGAAAATATAACCAGTAGTCTGTGATTTAAGGTGGTTGAAGAAAAAGGCAAACACATTTTATTTTGTACACTAAGTCTATCAGAAATATTGATCTGGGATATCCCTGAGTAAATGTTATAGGAGGGTTTATTTCCTTGTGCCTCCAGCAATCAGTTTTTAAATGAAAGTATGAGCAGGGCAAGGTGCCCTAAAGCTAACAGTGAAGGTTAAGCAAGAGCACTTTCAGCAGTTATGTTATGCTTCCCTGTGCTATGAGTCTTTCCAGCATATAGAGTAGTGATTCCCATGCACAGGTTGGACTTCTTCCAATGAATTAGTGTTGCAAAAAGGGCTACAACCCATTATTCATCCGCTTCTGAACTGACCTAATCAATCCCGAGAAATGGAGTATGGTTTGTCTACCAGATCCAGGGAAAAGTTCTATCACTGCTTTGGCAAAATTTTGTGGCTCCGACTTTCCCGTGTTTAGCCCTTTTGGCTGCCAGACAGGGTCTTAGAGTAGCAAATAATATTTTGATCCTGAAAAACATTTCTATAAATTAAAAATATGGTGTAAAATATATGCAAAAGATAATTTGATGAAGCTCTGTCACAGTTTCTGATTTACATTAAACTGACTATAGTTAAAGGGACATTCAACTTCTGAGTATAACTAAAAAAGAATAGCAGTAGAATGCTTGTTTGTATTAATAGAGGTATTTACAGCAGGAATAGTAAGTACTGCAGTGAGTAAGGTCAGTAGAGTGCTTGGTTGTATAGGTTGAGGTATTTACATCAGGAATAGTAAGTACTGCAGTGAGTAAGGTCAGCAGAATGCTTGGTTGTATAGGTAGAGGTATTTATTACAACAGGAATAGTAAGTATTGCAGTGAGTAAGGTCAGTAGAGTGCTTGGTTGTATAGGTAGAGGTATTTACAGTAGGAATAGTAAGTATTGCAGTGAGTAAGGTCAGTAGAATGTTTGGTTGTCTAGGTAGAGGTATTTGCATCATGAATAGTAAGTATTGCAGTATGTGAGGTTAGTAGAATGCTTGGTTGTATAGGTAGAGGTATTTGCAGCAGGAATAGTAAGTACTGCAGTGAATAAGGTCAGTAGAATGTTTGGTTGTATAGATGGAGGTATTTACATCAGGAAAAGTAAATATTGCAGTTAGTAAGGTCAGAAGAGTGCTTAATTGTATAGGTAGAGGTATTTACAGCAGGAATAGTAAGTATTGTAGCAAGAAAGGTCAGTAGAGTGCTTGGTTGTATAGGTAGAGGTATTTATAGCAGGAATAGTAAGTATTGCGGTTAGTAAGGTCAGTAGAGTGCTTGGTTGTATAGGTAGAGGTGTTTACAGCAGGAATAGTACGTACTTCAGTGAGTAAGGTCAGTAGAATGCTTGGTTTTATAGGTAGAGGTATTTACAGCAGGACTAGTAAGTATTGCAGTGAGTAAGGTCAGTAGAATGCTTGGTTGTATAGGTATTATTATTATTATTATCGGTTATTTGTAGAGCGCCAACAGCAGTAGAGGTATTTACAGCAGGAATAGTAAGTATTGAACAAGTAAGGTCAGTAGAGTGCTTGGTTGTATAAGTAGAGGTATTTACAGCTGGAATAGTAAGTACTGCAGCAAGTAAGGTCAGTAGAGTGCTTGGTTATATAGGTAGAGGTATTTACAGTAGGAATAATAAGTATTGCAGCAAGTAAGGTCAGTAGAGTGCTTGGTTGTATAGGTAGAGGTATTTACAGCAGGAATAGTAAGTACTGCAGCAAGTAAGGTCAGTAGAATGCTTGGTTGTATAGGTAGAGGTGTTTACAGCAGGAATAGTACGTACTTCAGTGAGTAAGGTCAGTAGAATGCTTGGTTTTATAGGTAGAGGTATTTACAGCAGGACTAGTAAGTATTGCAGTGAGTAAGGTCAGTAGAATGCTTGGTTGTATAGGTATTATTATTATTATCGGTTATTTGTAGAGCGCCAACAGCAGTAGAGGTATTTACAGCAGGAATAGTAAGTATTGAACAAGTAAGGTCAGTAGAGTGCTTGGTTGTATAAGTAGAGGTATTTACAGCAGGAATAGTAAGTACTGCAGCAAGTAAGGTCAGTAGAGTGCTTGGTTATATAGGTAGAGGTATTTACAATAGGAATAATAAGTATTGCAGCAAGTAAGGTCAGTAGAGTGCTTGGTTGTATAGGTAGAGGTATTTACAGCAGGAATAGTAAGTACTGCAGCAAGTAAGGTCAGTAGAATGCTTGGTTGTATAGGTAGAGGTGTTTACAGCAGGAATAGTACGTACTTCAGTGAGTAAGGTCAGTAGAATGCTTGGTTTTATAGGTAGAGGTATTTACAGCAGGACTAGTAAGTATTGCAGTGAGTAAGGTCAGTAGAATGCTTGGTTGTATAGGTATTATTATTATTATTATCGGTTATTTGTAGAGCGCCAACAGCAGTAGAGGTATTTACAGCAGGAATAGTAAGTATTGAACAAGTAAGGTCAGTAGAGTGCTTGGTTGTATAAGTAGAGGTATTTACAGCAGGAATAGTAAGTACTGCAGCAAGTAAGGTCAGTAGAGTGCTTGGTTATATAGGTAGAGGTATTTACAGTAGGAATAATAAGTATTGCAGCAAGTAAGGTCAGTAGAGTGCTTGGTTGTATAGGTAGAGGTATTTACAGCAGGAATAGTAAGTACTGCAGCAAGTAAGGTCAGTAGAATGCTTGGTTGTATAGGTAGAGGTATTTACAGCAGTAATAGTAAGTATTGCAGTGAGTAAGGTCAGTAGAATGCTTGGTTGTATAGGTAGAGGTATTTACAGCAGGAATAGTAAGTTTTGCAGTGAGTAAGGTCAGTAGAATGCTTGGTTGTATAGGTAGAGGTATTTATAGCAGGAATAGTAAGTATTGCAACAAGTAAGGTCAGTAGAGTGATTGGTTGTATAGATAGAGGTATTTACAGCAGGAATAGTAAGTATTGCAGGGAGTAAGGTCAGTAGAGTGTTTGGTTGTATAGGTAGAGGTATTTACAGCAGGCATATTAAGTATTGCAGCGAGTAAGATCAGTAGAGTGCATGGTTGTGTAGGTAGAGGTATTTACAGCAGGAATAGTAAGTATTGCAACAAGTAAGGTCAGTAGAGTGATTGGTTCTATAAGTAGAGGTATTTACAGCAGGAATAGTATGTACTGCAGGGAGTAAGGTCAGTAGAGTGCTTGGTTGTATAGATAGAGGTATTTACAGCAGGAATAGTAAGTATTGCAGGGAGTAAGGTCAGTAGAGTGTTTGGTTGTATAGGTAGAGGTATTTACAGCAGGAATAGTATGTATTGCAGGGAGTAAGGTCAGTAGAGTGTTTGGTTGTATAGGTAGAGGTATTTTCAGCAGGAATAGTATGTACTGCAGGGAGTAAGGTCAGTAGAGTGTTTGGTTGTATAGGTAGAGGTATTTACAACAGGAATATTAAGTACTGCAGCGAGTAAGTTAAGAAGAATGCTTAGATGTATAGGTAGAGGTATTTACTGTAACAGGATTTTGTTTAACCCTGTGTTACTCTTGTATTTGTACATGTAATTTAGCTAACACAAGTGCTTAACTTTACAATAAAGTTTTATCTATAGCATGCTTGTCAATAAAAGCTGCTATGCAAATGTTAGTTTGCATATTAACAATACTATAAAATGTTTGATTAAAAAATACACCAACAGTAAGAAATACATTCTTTTAGAAAGATACTTATAGTTTACTATAAATTAAAGATATCTTTTAAATCTTTCATATATATCTGCTATGTATATAGAAGAGTACCTTACTATATAAACCTGTTCACATGATTGTCCTGAAGATAAAAAATATAATCTTTCATATGGTTATTCTACAATATATAAAATGTATAACTGTATTCAAATATATGTTTAAATAAAATACTTCTGCAATATATAAAATGTATAACTGTATTTAAATATATGTTTAAATAAAATACTTCTGCAATATATAAAATGTATAACTGTATTTAAATATATGTTTAAATAAAATACTTCTGCAATATATAAAATGTATAACTGTATTTAAATATATGTTTAAATAAAATACTTCTGCAATATATAAAATGTATAACTGTATTTAAATATATGTTTAAACAAAATTCTTCTGCAATATAAACGGTTTTTATAACTGTTCAAACTAAAATACGAACCAACTAACTAGACTAATTAACAAAAGGTGTTATATGATTTTAAAATGGAGACTTATTCAACCTTGAATTTATAAGCTCTAAAATGGATGCTCATTGCAATTTAAGTGTGTATGTTAAAACTTGTATAACAACTTTTCAAGTCTATGTACAAAATGTTTTAAAAACATACAATGGGCTCTATTTAACAAGCTCCGTATGGAGCTTAATGGCCCCTGTTTCTGTCGAGTCCGCCTCAGAGCAGGCGGACCGCTGCTCAATAACCGGTCCGCCTGCTCTGAGCAGGCGGACAGACATTGCCGCAATTCAACCCGATTGAGTACGATCGGGTTGATTGACACCCCCTGCTGGCGGTCGATTGGCCGCGAGTCTGCAGGGGGCGGTGTTGCACCAGCAGCTCTTGTGAGCTGCTGGTGCAATGCTGAATATGGCGAGCATATTGCTTGCCGTATTCAGCGAGGTCTGTCGGACCTGATCCGCACTGTCGGCCAATGTCTGCATCTGATAACAGAAACATTATAAAAACACCTCTTTTGTAGACAAGGGTCAAGTTGTTCTAGAACATCTAAGAGATTAGGTGACTGGTTGCAAGAAGTCATTTCGAGTAGTATGTAAATAATTATTTATTATTGAAAGCAAGTTTAACTGATAGTTTTTTAACTCTGTGTGTATTTTGGATTTAAATGAATTTAATGTTTATTGCTTCTGTAAGCTAAATTTTCTGCATAATAAAAATTTATTAAAACAGTATTATTCTCTCAATACCATTTCTTTATTGTACTCAGAAATTTTCTTTGTAAGAAATGAGCCCTGTTTCACTGATATAATATTTAAAGGTCAGTGCTTGGAAATCATATTTCAACATAACTGTGCTTTAAGACTTTATGAATGAATTAGGTGTAATCCACTACATTACAGCAGGAATAGTAAGTACCACAATGAGTAAGGCTAGTAGAATGCTTTGTTGTATGGGTAGAGGTATTTACAGCAGGAATAGTAAGTATTGTAGCAAGAAAGGTCAGTAGAAGGCTTGTTGTATAGTTAGAGGTATTTACAGCAGGGATAGTAAGTATTGTAGTGAGTAAGGTCAGTAGAGTGCTTGCTTGTATAGGTAAGGTATTTACAGCAGAAATAGTAAGTAATACAATGAGTAAGGCTAGTAGAATGCTTTGTTGTATGGGTAGAGGTATTTACAGCAGGAAGAGTAAGTTTTGCAGCGAGTAACGCCAGTTGAATGCTTGGTTGTATAGTTAGAGGTATTTACAGCAGGGATAGTAAGAATTGCAGCGAGTAAGGTGAGTAGAGTGCTTGGTTGTATAGGTAGAGGTATTTACGGCAGAAATAGTAATTACTGCAGTGACTAAGGTCAGTAAAGTGCTTGGTTGTATAGGTTGAGGTATTTACAGCAGGAATAGTAAGTATTGCAGTGAGTATGGTCAGTAGAATACTTTGTTGTATAGGTAGATGTATTTATGGCAGGAATAGTAATTACTGCAGTGAGTAAGTTCAGTAGAGTGCTTGGTTGTATAGGTAGAGGTATTTACAGCAGGAATAGTAAGTACTGCTGTGAGTAAGGTCAGTAGAGTGCTTGGTTGTATAGGTAGAGGTATTTACAGCAGGAATATTAAGTACTGCAGTGAGTAAGTTCAGTAGAGTGCTTGGTTGTATAGGTAGAGGTATTTACAGCAGGAATAGTTAGTACTGCTGTGAGTAAGGTCAGTAGAATGCTTGATTTTATAGGTAGAGGTATTTACAGCAAGAATAGTAAGTATTGCAGCTAGTTAGGCCAGTAGAATGTTTTGTTGTATAGGTAGAGGTATTTACAGCAGGAAGAGTAAGTATTGCAGCGAGTAAGTTCAGTAGAATGCTTGGTTGAATAGGTAGAGGTATTTACAGTAGGAAGTAAGTATTCCAGTTAGTAAGTTCAGTAGAGTTCTTGGTTGTTTAGGTAGAGGTATTTACAGCAGGAATAGTAAGTACTGCTGTGAGTAAAGTCAGTAGAGTGCTTGGTTGTATAGGTAGAGGTATTTACAGCAGGAATAGTAAGTACTGCCTTGAGTAAGGTCAGTATAATGCTTGGTTGTATAGGTAGAGGTATTTACAGCAGGAATAGTAAGTACTGCAGTGAGTAAGATCAGTAGAATGCTTGGTTGAATAGGTAGAGGTATTTACAACAGGAATAGTAAGTACTGAAGTGACTAAGGGCAGCAGAATGCTTGGTTGTATAGGTAGAGGTATTTGCAGCAGGAATAGTAAGTACTGAAGTGAGTAAGGGCAGCAGAATGCTTGGTTGTATAGGTAGAGGTATTTGCAGCAGGAATAGTAAGGTTCTTATGTCACTTTACAGATCATTAGTTAAGCCTCATTTTGAGTAGTGTGTGCAGTTCTGGAGACCTATCTTTAGAAAAATATAAAACAACTGTGCAAAGGGCTACTAAATGGTACATTGTCTAAAAAATAAAACTTACCAGGAGAGACTCAATGACTTAAAATATGTTTAGCTTAAAGGAGAGAAGGGTAAGAGGTGATATGACAATATATTTCAAGCATATTATAATGCCTATTAATGCTAAGGCTGTAAGAATGTTTCACAAAAACAAAACAATTCCAGAACACTGGGTCTTAATCTCAAGCTGAAGGGTGGTTGAATGATGGAATAAACTTAGACATGGTACATGTAAACACTGTGGGGATGTCAATTATTCCTTGGGTAAGGCATACCTATTATTGTCTGGGATAAGCATAAGGCTATCCTACATACTAATTACTGCATGGCAGGGGTCAAGTCCTACAACAAAAAAAAGCGTGGGAACTCACCTAGACTTCCAACCCCCTCACAGTTAATATTGTGTGTGTGTGTATATATATATATATATATATATATATATATACACACATAGAAAGACACACACTGTATTTATATATATGTAATTTATAAACTTTGGTTAATAAACGAAAATCCAATGAAGCGTTGAATGGTTGCCTTTGGGCCTGAGAATCTTCCTCTGTTACAGAGTTTCTCCCACTTAAGGTGCAATAGTCCTATTTCTGCTGAAGGTAATTAAATAACCACAGAGCAAGCCACACAGAAATGTAAGCACCATGTGTTACACATTGCGGGGTGATCACACAGCACGACTACTGACAGGCTTACATTTAGTGTATTGTAGGAAGTGTGACTGCCCATTACTAGAGGATCTCACTATCCCTCTAACCAGACTGTGCTTTAACTTCTTCCACCAGCATCAGCAGTGTTTACTGAAGCATTTCTGTTCTCTGTCCAGAGGGAACTTAGTTCCTCCTGCAAAAATAGTGCAGGAACTCGAGTTGACCCCTGCTGCATGGGATAAGCATAAGACTATCTTACATATTAATTACTGTCTGGGATAAGCTTAAGGCTATCATACATACTAATAACTGCCTGGGATAAGCATAAGACTATCTTACATATTAATTACAGTCTGGGATAAGCTTAAAGCTATCATATGAACTAATAATTACCTAGGATAAGAATAAGGCTATCCTACATACTAATTAATGCCTGGGATAAGCATAAGGCTATCCTATGTACTAATTAATGCCTGGGATAAACATAAGGCAATCCTACATACTAATTGATGCCTGGTATAAGCAGAAGGCTATCCTATGTTCTAATTTATGCCCGGGATAAGCATAAGGCTATCCTACATAATAATTTATGCCTGGGTTAAGAATAAGGCTATCCTACATACTAATTAATGCCTGGGATAAGCATAAGGATATACTTCATAATAATTAATGCCTGGGTTAAGAATACGGCTATCCTACATATGAATTAATGCCTGGTATACGCATAAAGCTATCCTGTGTACTAATTAATAACTCGGATAAGCATAAGGCTATCCTACATACTAAATTTTAAGATTGGATATTAGAGCGCCAAACAACGTAGGCAGGGTCTATGGGCAGATAGTCAAATACCAAAGGTAACAATAGGTTGAAATAATATAATTTAATACATAAGATAAAAAAGTTGGTACATTTAAAATTATACAACAATTAGTCATGGATCCATGTTACACTTTAAAATATATATTGAAACACTTGGAACAATTTAAAAATGCTTGTAGAACAATTAATAACAACAACAAAAATCTAACAAATAATGTCTATCGCATAAAACTTAAATTCTAATATGTGAATGCTAGGAGCGCTTATGCACACTCTATTTATAAAAACAATGGGTTACAATGCACAGGTGGATAGATTCCAGGTTGCTTGAAACCGGTGGGTGTGAAATGTAAGTGGCTCCGAATTGGGGTTTTGCCTATGTGTTTATCCAAAATTATGTAAATCCTAACAGGTGGACAAAAAATGTTACAGGAATGTCTAGAACCTGAATTCAAAATATAAGACCTGAGGTTGTGCATATGTGTTTATCCAAAAAGGGTGTAAATTCTAACAAAAAAATGTGAGAAAAATATTGCAGGGGTGTGTGAACCTTATTTTCAAAATAAACAATGAATTAAAAATAAAACGATATACAAGTGAATTTTTGACAAATCAACTAATGCAAACATAAAGCATAAATAGAACCAAATAAAAACAACAGCACAACTTTAACGTGTGTTCAAATGTGTTTCTGCTTGCAAACTGTGATGTGATGTGAACAAATATCTGTTATAAACACTGAATAGTGGCAAAACTTTGTGATTGGATTGAAATTGAACACAGGCTCTAAATTGATACCCTGAAATTCAAATCTAAAGGGCTCAGAGTTGCTGAGCTAGATATAAGGGACTTGCTCAAAGAGCCTCGAGATGTTAATTAAAAGAGACCATATAACAACAGTGGTTTAAAAAACGGATGATATAACATAAAATGCTTAAAAGTCCAAATAAATGTTCAAATTGGATAATAAGAATCTTGCTATAGTCTATCTCAATATGGATCCCAACTGCTGATTATGTAGAAATCTTCTTGGGCGGTAGTTAACAAATAATTCCAACTTGCAATGTTGTCCCTTACCTGCCAAAAAAGGAAAGGCAAACAATAGTGCAGATGGCTTCTTAATGTGATCACAATTAAAATACTCCTTACCAGTCAACCGGTTTCGGTCTTCACTGACCTTTCTCAAGACTTGAGAAACTTGAGAGCATGTAATTTTAAACAACTTTCCAATTTACTTTTTTCAACAATTTTGCTTTGTTCTCTTGATATTCTAGTTGAAAGCAAACCTAGGGAGGCACATATGATAATTTCTAAGCCCTTGAAGGCCGCCTCTATTTTATTTACTTTTCACAGCAGGGGAGAGCAAGCTCATGTAGGCCATATAGATAGCATTGTGATCACGCTCGTGGCTAGTGGCAGACACTGCACTAATTGGCTAAAAGGCAAGTCAATAGATAATAACTAAAAGTCATGTGATTAGGGGCGGTCAGAAGATGCTTAGATACAAGTTAGTTGCAGAGGTAAAAACTGTATTAATATAACTGTGTTGGTTTTGCAAAACTGGGGAATGGGTAATAAAGGGATTAACTATCTTTTTAAACAACAAAAATTCTGGTGTTGACTGTCCCTTTAAAAGATCCTCGAAAAAACCCATCAGTAAAATAGTCGATGCTTAGAAATTCTCCCTCTCTAAAATATAAATTCTTAGAATTACTTCCTCTCTAAAATAGTCCATGCTTAGATTTACTCCCTCTATGAATCAGTCCATGATTAAAAAACTTCCCTCTGTAAAATAGTCCATGCAGGCCAATCTTCAAAAATCAGTCCATGCCTCAAAAGTCCTCCTTCTGTTAAACAGTCCTTGCTTAAAAACAATCCTCCCTCTATAAAAAAAAGTCCATACTTAACCCCTTCCATGCTGTCCTAACAGCGCTGGGCTTTAATGCCGTTAGGATGATATGAAACGTCATGCAGCATCCTGCAGCTTCCCCCTTTAAATGAAGGCAGGGAGCAGCCTGGGGGCACACCTAGCAGAGTAGGCAGCCCTCCATGATCTGATCCCGGCCTTAAAATCACATTATTGCATCTACAATCACCTTTTAGGTGGCGGACAAGATAAAGGGATATGAAACCCAAAAATTGTCTTTAGTGATTCAGACAGAACAAACCATTTAAAAAAAGTTTCCAATTTACTTCGATTATCAAATTTCCTTTGTTCCTATTATATTCTGTGTTGAAGAAATACCTAGGTAGGCATGTGGAACACTACGTAGCAGGGAGTGCTGGCATCTAGTGCTCTTGCAAGTGGATAAAATTCTTACAAAAATACTGCCAGATAGTGATCCAGAAATGGGCAGGCTCTTAAGTTTATATCATCACTTTTCAACATGTAGAGGGTACACAGATCTGCACAATGAAACAAATATATATCTTTACATAACAGACGTGTATTGACGAGCTTGGGTGTACAATATTGTTATTATTATCATGTAGAGGGTACACAGATCCGCACAATGAAACACATATACAGTATATCTTTACATAACATACATAACAGACAAGTAGCAGCTTATTACTCTGAGGGTAATGAGGGTCCTGAGGCAAATACTGTCATTTTTATATTCAAATAGTAAAACAATTGTTCCCTTAAAGGGCTGGATTACAAGTTGAGTGCGTGCCCACAAAAGGGTAAATTTGCAAGCGGATGGTTATTGCTACTTCGAGCTTGATCAGATCAGATCTCTGGGTAATTTTATAAATATTCCCCAAATGCCCCCAAAATACAGTGTAGTGTATTTTTATTAAAAACTAGCATTTGTACCATTTTTATTTTTTAATAAAATAGCTGCACAAGGCAGTATTTTGGGGGTAAAGTTGGCGGGAGTGGGGTGTTAGAAAAAAACAGCGCTGAAAAGGGCCTTTACATTGCGGTCTATGGGGACTGTGTGTTTCCAGTAAATATATATGTATATGCTTATATACATATATATTTACGTGTTAATACTGTATGTGTATATAACACTTTAATATATATTTATATACATTTATATTTATCCCTCCCCTTTGGTTAATGCATGCCACCCAGCCAAATCCCTCCCCTTTGGTTAATGCACGCCACCCAGCCCAGGTGTGTTCCAGATAAATTTTGATATACTTAATAAGCTAGAAAGCTTCACACTGTGTAGACATGACTTGCTGCAGTGTGGAAACTGGTTAGTGTAGGACCAGTCTAATATGGGACACCTTGTAAGTGGTGACTGGCTTAGCAGAATATGATCATATTGTGTGACTAAGATCCCTATTTTATTAAAATTTAAACAGGCAATTTTTTGCAGCATAAATATAAGTCAATATTATTGCGAGATGTTTATCCCAATCTTATTTGAACTATGTAAGTATATTTAGCGGACAGAAGTTTTTATTTAAATTTAAAAGCATATTTAACAGGCAATTTTTTTGCAGCATAAATATAAGTCAATATTATTGCGAGATGTTAATCACAATTTTATTTGAACTATGTAAGTATATTTAGCAGATAGAAGTATATTTGTTTTTGCAGATCAAATATAAGCCAATATTATTGCGAGATGTTTATCCCAATCTTATTAGAAGCTATGTAAGTATATTTGACAGACAGAAGCATATACAAATATGCCATGAAATAGTGGATTTAAGTGGTTGGATGTGCACCGATACTTTTTGTTGTCTTGTAATTGTTTTGGTCACTTCGGTAGCACTCCCACAATATGTGTGCTAAGATCAAACAGTCCTTTTGTGGTGTACTTAACCAAAAAACCCCTTTGTTGTATATTTATATTTACTGCCATCGCTGTGCTACTTACCCCCTTCACTGCACTTAGGTTCTGATGGTGTCTCTGACGGCATCAGAACGAGGCTCCTATTGGAGCCTATGGAAGCACGCTCTTGTGAGTGCTTCTGGTGAACTGCTTGTGCAGTGCCTACCCCTGTAGATTCTTGGCAAATTGGCCGCTAGCAGGGGGTGTCAATCAACCCAATTGTATAGGATCGGGTTGATTGCTGTACGCCGCTCAGATGCGGTGGATACAGTTAAGGAACAGTGGTCTTAAGAATGCTGCTTCTTAACTGCGGCTCGCGCAGAAACAGGGTGAGATGGCCCCATTCGGGCCATCATAAATTGGCCCCGAAATATAAACTGTTAGGAATGTGGAAAAATACTTTTGGAACAAATGGTTTCTCTAAATATGTGCAATGATCTAATATTTGCCTGTTATCTTAAAGTAATGTTGCTGGATGGGACATAATTTGAACAAAGGGAGGATCATGCGCGTTCTGAAACTTTCCAGGGCGTTCTAGAGGCATAAAATCACACGTGTTTAAGCATCACCTGTTATGTTACCACAAGTATAAGTCAGTATAGAAGAGTCATAATTCAAACACCTCCACAATAAACAAGATATATAATGTGATTGTGGGTAGGAAAGAAATCTTCACCCCTGTATTCAATGTTTCAGCGTCTCACTCCCCTCCCCTAAATTTGCTGTATATCAAAAGTATTCATAGTAATGTAAGTAAAGAAAATGTCGGTTACACTCACATATGACGATGGTGGGACCCGCACCAGTCCTGGGGAAACTGTGCATGAGAACCTGATTCAGGATATCTCCGCTTCAAACCATATGCTGCAGATGATCCCTCTTTGGTGCGCCGTCTTTTGGACCCGTCCGCGGGTGACTGTCTCCGATGTTCCGTAACCGGAGGCATGTGACGTCAGTGTAGGGGGGTGGGGACAAGGGATAGCAAATAGCTCATATTGTCCCAGAGACTTGATTCAGGGGCTAAATCGCTGCTCAATTTTGGTTCATCTGTGCTCTCTTCATATCCATTCAGACACACTAAAACCAATGTTGCTGAGGCACCAGGAATGAACAAAAAATACTCTTTATTGGTTAAAAAGTAGTACATGGAAAAACAGGATAAAAAGCTTCCAAAACTTCAGGGCGAGGTGGAGAGTGCGGTGGACCACGTACCCTAACACTGACGCGTTTCGGCTTTTATCGTAATTGTAGCTGTCGGATACATTTACAAGCACCTTTTTAAATGCTAAAACACTTTCTTATTGGTAAAAACAAACCACGTGGTGAACCACACCTCCACTTCTACACATAAGCATTACGCCCATATTGATGACCTGTAGTTATTAACCCTATCGCATTCACCACTGTTCAAAAGCATACAGAAATCTTTTACAATGTAAAAATCACCTTGAGACACAGGGGGATATTTTAACTAGCAAGAATCTGTATATTACACATATTGCTGACTATAAGCCCTCGGCCTCTGTTATTTGTCTTATTGAAGAATGTATGTAAATATTCTATGGTTTAATTAAAGAGGTACTTTTCCATTTATTACATTGTCCCTAGATTCTGTATATTATTTACTAATATATATATTGGTTGTTATCAGTGGGCTGGTTATCATGACTGTCTTCAATACTGTACTATACTATACATTCCGTCATTATGTATGGAGATGTGATGAAATTAAAAATTGTAATCAATGCTTGTCTGTTATCTTGTATTACAAGGGAGCACTTTTGAATTCAGGATACATATGTTAACACCAATGGTTTATCACATCGAACTTGGAATCAAAACCGTTGGGAACCCTGGATTTTTTTTTTAAATTTTGTTTTTATTGAGATATTAAGTAGATACACAACATAACTTTTGTCCAATTACATCTATGCATGACATAAACAATGGCTAATATGGGAAATAAATGGTTACATAATATAGTGGTCGGCTTATTATGACAATGAATATAACAAACACAGGTAATTTCCCAGAACATAGATGTCTATAGGAATTGTCTTAAAGGGAGTAGTAAACAGATTTTCAATTTAGTGCAGATATGCTCCTTTATACTACAATAAGTGACTATGTAAAGATGCAATAAAACCTTTTTAATTAAATTGTTTCCATTCAAAGCTATTGATCATCTCTGCCCTTGAAAATGTAAATGGACTAAGGATAATAAGATCTCATTTTTAATTGGGTTGAGGTTGAGAACGTAATATTAAATGAAAAATGGGGGGGGAGTCTGCAGACTAGAGCTGCACAAATATTTTAGGGATAAGTGTGTGTGTGTGGGGGGGGGGGGTACGTGTCTGGGAGGTCTGATAAACCAGTAAAAGAGGGAATCTAACTTGGGCGCAATAAGGAACAGCTCCCTGTCTAGAGATAGTACAAAATCTAGTATGAAATATTGTTGAAATGTGAGCTTATGACCCAGATAGTCAATTTTCTAAAAGTGGGGTGATGTTGAGAGGCATTTCCCTCTGGGGTTATATAAAGGATTGGGTGTAGTAGTATCCAGATGTGAAAATGGGTCTTGCTATAGGTCCTATGGATCTCAAGAGGCTCGATGTGAATGTTATTAATTTTAAGCAGTGAGATAGGCCTTAGGGTAACAGGAGAGGTCAAGTTCTCTAAGGTATAGGGCATGAACCCACACATAAGGAGTGTAGGAATAGATATATCTAAAATCTTAATGCCCGTAGCTGAGCGAATACAGCGAGAGACTTCATTATGACCTCTAATTATCATTTCCGTCCTGTGTACCAGTTGTATGAACATTTTATTTGTGAGAAATCCTGAGAAGGGTAGATAGTGGAATTAGATTAACTCCCATGTGTTGGCTATATCATTCATTTAGGCTATTCTTTTCTATCTCGGCTACAGACAGAGTTCTCAATGGGTAAAATAGTAGAATATTATCCAGTTACATAGATATGCCTAACATATTTAAAATAAGTTAATCCCAGGATTTTGGATACCTAGGGAGCGTGGTGTTTGTGTTAACAAGGTAATTAGGTAAAATTACAATAAAAATCAAATTGGGGTTAAGAAATATAGTATTTCGCTGTTATGGTCAAATGATATGGAGCCATGTACTTTAGAGATAGAGTTCAGATGTGACAAGCAAATATAAAACCTATGTAGTTATAACATAATAAAACAACAGTTGAAACTTAGTTGATACGTACAAATAAATCGTCTACAGGATAGGAAAAAGTATAATATGTAGGCCTATAAACAAGGCTATTGTCTGTCATAACATGTAGAAAGCTACCTCTAATTTTGTGCAAGTGATTAATACACTATTACCCTACTCTCGTTTTCCTATATTCCATGTAAACTGGGCTACAATTTAATTATAAATAACAGAGTTTTATACATTTGGAGGGGAAATAGGAGGTATGCTATAATATTCCTGCAGGTCATCATTCTTTGATACATAGAAAAAGTGAGTCTTTCAGGTTTAAGTCTCGGCAAGGTGATCAGGAAAGTTCCAAATTTGCTGCGTATGGTCTAAATAGTACTCTTTACTGTTTGGTACTCTAACCCACCCAAACCCTCCTTAAAAAACCTAACACTAACCTCCTGAAGATCTCCCTACCTTGAGTCGTCTTCACCCAACCGGGCCGAAATCTTTATCCAAGGTGCGCAGAAGAGGTCCTTCCTCTGGCAAAAGTCTTCATCCAGGCGGCGTCTTCAATCTTCATCCATCCGGAGCGGAGCCATCTTCCAAGGAGCCGACGCGGAGCCATCCTCTTCATCCGGAGTCTTCTAACACAATGACGGTACCTTTAAGTGATGTCATCCAAGATGGCGTCCCTTCAATTCCGATTGGCTGATAGGATTCTATCAGCCAATTGGAATTAAGGTAGGAAAAATCTGATTGGCTGATTCAATCAGCCAATAGAATGCGAGCTCAATCCGATTGGCTGATCCAATCAGCCAATCGGATTGAGCTCGCATTCTATTGGCTGATTGGAACAGCCAATAGAATGCGAGCTCAATCCGATTGGCTGTTTTTATTTTATTATTTTGGGGGGCTTTTTTATCTTATTAGGGGGCTTAGATTAGGTGTAATTAGTTTAAACTTCTTGTAATATTGTTTTATTTTCTGTAATTTAGTGGGGGGGGTTTTGTATTATAGATTAGTTTATTTAATTAAATTTTATTGTAGGTTAATTTATTTCATTAATTTAATGAGTGTAGTGCTAGGTTTAATTGTAACTTAGGTTAGAATTTATTTCAAATGGTAATTTTGTAATTATTTTAACTAGGTAGCTATTAAATAGTTATTAACTTTTTAATAGCTATTGTACCTAGTTAAAATAAATACAAAGTTGCCTGTAAAATAAATATAAATCCTAAAATAGATACAATGTAATTATTAGTTATATTGTAGCTATATTAGGGTTTATTTTATAGGTAAGTATTTAGTTTTAAATAGGAATAATTTATTTAATTATAGGAATATTATTTTGTTTTATTTAAATTATATTTATGTTAGGGGGGGTTAGACTTAGGTTTAGGGGTTAATACATTTATTATAGTAGCAGCGACATTGCGGGTGGGAGATTAGGGGTTAATAATTGTAGGTAGGTGGCAGCGATGTTAGGGAGGGCAGATTAGGGGTTAATACAATTTATTATAGTGTTTGCGAGGTGGGAGTGCAGCGGTTTAGGGGTTAATATATTTATTATAGTGGCGGCAAGGTCCGGTCGGCAGATTAGGGGTTAATAAGTGTAGGTAGGTGGCGGCGACATGGGGGGGCAGATTAGGGGGTAATAAATATAATATAGGTGTCGGCGATGTTAGGGGCAGTAGATTAGGGGTTCATAGGGATAATGTAGGTGGCGGCGGTTTCCGGAGCGGCAGATTAGGGGTTAATAATATAATGCAGGTGTCAGCAATAGCGGGGGCGGCAGATTAGGGGTTAATAAGTGTAAGGTTAGGGGTGTTTAGACTCGGGGTTCATGTCAGGGTGTTAGGTGCAGACTTAGAAAGTTTTTCCCCATAGGAAACAATGGTGGCTGCGTTAGGAGCTGAACGCTGCTTTTTTGCACGTGTTAGGTTTTTTTTCAGCCAGCTCAGCCCCATTGTTTCCTATGGGGATATCATGCACAAGCACGCTTTTCCAGCTTACCGCTACCGTAGGCAACGCTGGTATTGAGGGTTGAAGTGGCGCTAAATTATGGTCAACGCTCCCTTTTCTGAGCCTAACGCAGCCACTCAGACAACTCTAAATACCAGCGTTGTCTTAAGGGTGCACTGGAAAAAAAAGCAGCGTTAGCACCGCGGGTCTTTACCGACAAAACTCTAAATCTAGGCGACTATGTTTAAGTGGTTTGTTCCTAATATTGCGAAAATGTTCACTCCACCTGGTCCGTATATTACATATTATGCGCCCTAAATATTGGAGTCCTCACTTACAGGTCAGGACATATATCACAAAAGAGGAGCCGCAAGTCAAATATTCTCCTATTTGGAATGTTTCCCCAGTAGTATGAGACTTGATGTTTTTTGAACCATGCGTTATATACTTGCACATAAAATATCTGTTTTTCCCACATCTATAGGTCCACTTACGACCTGTTTTTTTATTTTGAGATGTATTTCTAATACCCTTCTTTGAAACTACTACTTTGCTGGGAGCAAGGGTCTGTTTAATGGTAAGAGTCCTTTTAAATTCTATCGCCTAGATTTAGAGTTTTAAACAACGCTGGTATTGAGAGTTCTCTAAAGGGCTGCGTTAGGCTCCAAAAAGGGAGCGTACAGGCATATTTACAGCCACTGCAACTCTCAATACGAGCGTTGCTTACAGACGCAGCCAGCTTCAAAAACGTGCTTGTGCAAGATATCCCCATAGGAAACAATGGGGCAGTTTGAGCTGGAAAAAAACCTAACACCTGCAAAAAAGCCCCGTTCAGCTACTAACGCAGCTCCATTGTTTCCTATGGGGAAACACTTCCTAAGTCTGCACCTAACACCCTAACATGAACCCCGAGTCTAAACACCCCTAACCTTACACTTATTAACCCCTAATCTGCCGCCCCCGCTATCGCTGACCCCTGCATATTATTTTTAACCCCTAATCTGCCGCTCCGTACACCGTCGCAACCTACATTATCCCTATGTACCCCTAATCTGCTGCCCCTAACATCGCCGACCCCTATATTATATTTATTAACCCCTAATCTGCCCCCCCAACATCACCGCTACCTACCTACACTTATTAACCCCTAATCTGCCGACCGGACCTCGCCGCCACTATAATAAATGTATTAACCCTAAACCGCCTCACTCCCACCTCAAAAACCCTATAATAAATAGTATTAACCCCTAATCTGCCCTCCCTAACATCGCTGACACCTAACTTCAAGTATTAACCACTAATCTGCCGACCGGACCTCACCACTACTATAATAAATGTATTAACCCCTAAAGCTAAGTCTAACCCTCACACCCCCCTAAGTTGAATATATTTTAAATCTAACGAAATAAAATAAATCTTAAAAATTAAATAAATTAATACTATTTAAAACTAAATACTTATCTGTAAAATAAACCCTAATATAGCTACAATATAAATAATAATTATATTGCAGCTATTTTAGCATTTATATTTATTTTACAGGCAACTTTGTATTTATTTTAACCAGGTACAATAGCTATTAAATAGTTAATAACTATTTAATAGCTACTTAAAATAAGTACAAAATTACCTGTAAAATAAATTCTAACCTAAGTTACAATTAAACCTAACACTAAACTATCAATAAATTAATTAAATAAACTACCTACAATTATCTACAATTAAATCAACTAAACTAAATTACAAAAAACAAACAAACACTAAATTACAAAAAATAAAAAAAGATTACAAGAATTTGAAACTAATTACACCAACTCTAAGCCCCCTAAAAAAATAACGAAGCCCCCCAAAATAAAAAAATGCCCTACCCTATTCTAAAATAAAAAGTTAACAGCTCTTTTACCTTACCAGCCCTTAAAAGGGCCTTTTGCGGTGCATGCCCCAAAGAAAACAGCTCTTTTGCATTTAAATAAACATACAATCCCTCCCCAACATTACAACCCACATACCCCTAATCTAACCCAAACCCCCCTTTAAAAACCTAACACTAAGCCCCTGAAGATCTCCCTACCTTATCTTCACCACGTAATAAGTGTAGGTAGGTAGCGGCGACGTTGGGGAGGGCAGATTAGGGGGTAATAAATATAATATAGGGGTCAGCGATGTTAGGGGCAGAAGATTAGGGGTACATAGGGATAATGTAGGTTGCGGCAGTGTGCGGTCGGCAGATTAGGGGTTAAAATTTTTTATTAGAGTGGCGGCGATGTGGGGGGACCTCGGTTTAGGGGTACATAGGTAGTTTATGGGTGTTAGTGTACTTTAGAGCACAATAGTTAAGAGCTTTATAAACCGGCGTTAGCCCATAAAGCTCCTAACTCCTGACTTTTTTCTGCGGCTGGAGTTTTGTCATTAGATTTCTAATGCTCACTTCAGCCAAGACTCTAAATACCGGCGTTAGAAAGATCCCATTGAAAAGATAGGATACGCAATTGACGTAAGGGGATCTGCGGTATGGAAAAGTCGCGGCTGGAAAGTGAGCGTTAGACCCTTACCTACAAGACTCTAAATACCAGCGGGCGGCCAAAACCAGCGTTAGGACCCCCTAACGCTGGTTTGGACGGCTAACGCAGAACTCTAAATCTAGGCGTATATTAGGTGAAGTTCTAAGGATTCTCTTTCTCTTCTCTGATTTTTGGGGTCGATCCGTTAAAAATCGTCGCTCGCAAAAGCTGGCGACCCCAATATTTGCGCGGGTTTGGTATCCTATATACGGCGTAACCTAGAAGTTACGCGCGTATATTTCTGCCGTCGTCCGTAGTTTTTTGGGCCATAGGCAGGTATACCAAACCCGCGCAGTTTGGTATCCAATATACAGCGAAGGACTTACGTGGCGAAAATGGAGAAATCTTACTCCATTTTCACCTCGCCACAAAAAGCAGCCGTAAGAAGCCTTACGCTGACTATTGGAGCCCCGTAACTCCCTAAACTGGCTGCTAAAATAAACCTAACACCTAACGCATGCGCAATGTCTATCTCCCTGTCAACCGCGATCCCCCGCCGCAATCCCTAATAAAGTATTTAACCCCTAAACCGCCGCCATCTACATAAACTAACCCCCTACTGTGAGCCCCTAAAACCGCCACCTTCTAACTGATCTATCCCCTAATGTGAACCCCTAAAACCGCCACCATCTAACTGATCTATCCCCTAATGTGAACCCCTTACACCGCCGCCATCTATATTAAAATTATTAACCCCTAATTTAATCTACCTACCCCGCCGCCAGCTATATTATCTATATTAACCCTAAGTATATTATAGTTAATATAGTTATTACATTATATATATTAACTATATTAACCCTAATTATATTAGGGTTAATATAGTTACTATAGTATTTATATAAACTATATTAACTCTATCTAACCCTAACACCCCTAACTAAATTCTTATTAAATAAATCTAATTCATATTATAAACTAAAATATTCCTATTTAAATCTAAATACTTACCTATATAATAAACTCTAAGATAGCTACAATGTAATTAATAATTACATTATAGCTATGTTAGGGTTTATATTTATTTTACAGGTAAATTGTTAATTATTTTAACTAGGTATAATAGCTATTAAATGGTTATTAACTATTTAATAGCTACCTAGTTAAAATAATTACCCAATTACCTGTAAAATAAATCCTAACCTAAGTTACAAATACACATACACTATCAATAAATTAAATAAACTACAAATATCTATCTAAAAATACAATTAAATAAACTAAACTAAATTACAAAAAAAAAAAACACTAAATTACAAAAAATAAAAAAAAGATTACAAGATTTTTAAGCTAATTACACCTATTCTAAGCCCCCTAATAAAATAATAAAGCCGCCCAAAATAAAAAAATTCCCTACCCTATTCTAAATTAAAAAAAGTTCAAAGCTCTTTTACCTTACCAGCCCTTAAAAGGAAAACTGCTCTTTTGCCTGCAAAAAAAAACACAATACCACCCCCCAACATTACAACCCACCACCCACATACCGCTAATCTAACCCAAACCCCCCTTAAATAAGCCTAACACTACCCCCCTGAAGATCTCCCTACCTTGTATTCACCCAGCCGGGCCGAACTCCTCATCCGATCCAGGACATGTGTTCCAGCAAGCGGCAGTGAAGTCTTCTTCCATCCGGGCGATGTCTTGAAGCAAGCGGCAGAGAGTCTTCTTCCATCGGCTTGAATCAGCCAATCAGATTTTTCTACCTTAATTCCGATTGGCTTATAGAATCCTATCAGCCAATCGGAATTTGGCCGACGCCATCTTGGATGACGTCATTTAAAGGAACCTCATTCGTCGGGAAGTCGTCGTGCCGGAAGGATGCTCCGCGGCAGAGGAGCGAAGAAAGAAGATTGAAGATGCCGATTTGCTTGAAGACGTCGCCGATGGAAGAAGACTCTCTGCCACTTGCTTCAAGACATCGCCCGGATGGAAGAAGACTTCACTGCCGCTTGCTGGAACACATCGCCTGGATCGGATGAGGAGTTCGGCCCGGCTGGTTGAATACAAGGTAGGGAGATCTTCAGGGGGGTAGTGTTAGGCTTATTTATGGGGGGTTTGGGTTAGATTAGCGGTATGTGGGTGGTGGGTTGTAATGTTGGGGGGTGGTATTGTGGTTTTTTTTGCAGGCAAAAGAGCAGTTTTCTTTGGGGCATGCCCCCACAAAAGGCCCTTTTAAGGGCTGGTAAGGTAAAAGAGCTTTGAACTTTTTTTAATTTAGAATAGGGTAGGGAATTTTTTTTATTTTGGGGGGCTTTATTATTTTATTAGGGGGCTTAGAATAGGTATAATTAGCTTAAAAATCTTGTAATCTTTTTTTTATTTTTTGTAATTTAGTGGGGTTTTTTTTTTCTAATTTAGTTTAGTTTATTTAATTGTATTTTTAGATAGATATTTGTAGTTTATTTAATTTATTGATAGTGTAGGTGTATTTGTAACTTAGGTTAGGATTTATTTTACAGGTAATTGGGTAATTATTTTAACTAGGTAGCTATTAAATAGTTAATAACTATTTAATAGCTATTATACCTAGTTAAAATAATTAGCAATTTACCTGTAAAATAAATATAAACCCTAACATAGCTATAATGTAATTATTAATTATATTGTAGCTATCTTAGGGTTTATTTTATAGGTAAGTATTTAGATTTAAATAGGAATATTTTAATTTATAATATTAATATTAGATTTATTTTAATAAGAGTTTAGTTAGGATGTTAGAGTTAGATAGGGTTATTATACTTAATATATATAATATAATAACTATATTAACTATATTAACCCTAATATAATTAGGGTTAATATAGTTAATATAGCTGGCGGCGGTGTAGGGGGATTAGATTAGGGGTTAATACATTTAGTATAGGTGGCCGCGGTGTAGGGGGATGTAGATTGTAGGCAAAAGAGCAGTTTACTTTGTGACAAAGCCCCGCCAAAAGCCCTTTTAAGGGCTGGCAAAAGAGCTGTTACTTTGGGGCATGCCCCGCAAAAAGCCCTTTTAAGGGCTGGCAAAAGAGCTGTTACTTTGGGGCAATGCCACGCAAAAAGCCCTTTTCAGGGCTATTTGTAGGGTTAGACTTAGGTTTAGTGGTAGGGATAGTTTAGTATTTTAGGGGTTAAATAATTTAATATAGATGGCGGCGGGGTAGGGGGATTAGATTAGGGGTTAATAATTTTAAAATAGATAGCGGCGGGGTAGGGGCTCACTTTAGGGGGTAGGTAAGGTAGATGGTGGCGGTGTTAGGGGCTCACTTTAGGGGGTTATAGATTTAATATAGCTGGCGGCGGTTTAGGGGTTAAAAACTTTATTAGGTAGCGGCGGGCTCCGGGAGCGGCGGTTTAGGGGTTAATACATATTTTATTGTTAGGCTAGTGAGGGGGGATAGCGATTAGAGGGTTAGACGTGTCGGGCTATGTTAGGGAGGCATGTTAGACGTGTCGGGCTATGTTATGGAGGCGTGTTAGACATTGCGGGTAATTTAGACTTTAGTCAGGTTTTGTAGGCGCCGGCAGTTTCTAACGTGCCACAAGTCACTGGCGACGCCAGAAATTTGTACTTGCGCAGATTTCTGGACATCGCTGGTTTGTCAGACTTACGGCACGTTAGCATCTGACGGCGACATATATGGGATAGCTCGAGTTGCGAGCTGAAACTGCGGGCGACGCGGGTTCCCTCACTTGCGCTGCAAACTACGATCTATATTGGATCGACCCCTTTAAGTAAGATAAACCAATGTTTATTAAAACTTTCTTAATGGATTTAAAGTTAGAATTATATTGTGTTACGAAGTGTGGTTGATTGATACTATTGCTGGTATTGCTGTTATTTATTTTACATGCTTTATCATATTCAATTCATGATGATTTCCATGGGATATCCTTTTTCTCTGAACCTTTCTATTAGAGTATTGGACTGTTCATGAAATTTATCTACAGAACTACAATTTCTTTTGATTCTACAGAACTGACTGTATGGTATTTTGTTTTTCCATTGTTTATAGTGGTTGGTTGTGTAATGTAGGAGGTTGTTGCAATCAACTGTTTTAAAATATATAGATGTACAAATGGTAGAGTTTTTATCCCAAGTCAATACAAGATCTAAATATTCTATGGTTTATATTTGTATATTAGAAGTGAACTGAATGCCCATTGAATTCTCATTAAGATATGTGCAAAACTGTTTGGCCTTTTCAACTGGGCTTTTAAAAATTAGTATCAAATTGTCTATGTAACGGCCACAGAACACCAGGTTGCTCCTCCAGGTTTCATTGAAGATATATTTATCTTCAAAATAACCCATAAAAAGATTAACAAAACTAGGAGCAAACCTGGTGCCCATGGCCGTACCTTTAATTTGTAAATAAAAATTGTCCACTCGGCTTAAGTGCCGTTTCATCAGGCTACATAATTTTCAGAACTACCTTGCTGCCTTATAAAGGCTAAATTGACCAATCGCTAACTGTGTTTTTCACACCCCCCCTAGGGTTCACATCTGCGGTAATCAATTCAATGCGTGACACAGCGGAGTGATTGAAATCCACCTGTTTCACAAAAGATTTGCTTACAATTCATACGTAAGGTCTCAACATATAATAGTGTTCATAAAAATTAAAATAGTAATAAGAAACTAGTTAAAAAGTTAAAACATCGGAATATCATTTGCTTGATCTGTATAAAAACCAACTATTACTTTAACAATGAAAATAATATATGGGTAATGTTTGTCTATGCAACCGGCTGGTGCCCGCTGACTACTTCATCAGAACAGCGAACATATATTTAAATTAATAAACTAACATAAATTTCCTATATCAGCTATAACATGATGTCTAAATTAAATTTGTGTTCAAACTGATGTAAAGAATTGTCCTTAGTCGTTTATAAAGACATTTAAAAAAATCTAGAGTTAAATTTGTACAGAAATCTACGTCATGCTATGTGCAAAAAATTAAATATAAGATAAGCAATGTTTAAACAACGACCTATCTCTTCAGTACGAAAAATGACAATAATGGGGACAATTGAAAAATCTAACTGAACATCTCAGAAGCTAATAAACAGCAATGATACATAGAATTTATCTACAATATAAAATTCTTGATGACAGTGGTATAAATGTGCTAAAAAAACTACAATAAACCTGATAATGATTTAATGTCCATTATAGAACTCTAATGACATGTGTAATAATAGAGATATGATGATATTTCTATCTCTACTCTTGCTACTCTCGACGGGTATATACTAAAAATGGAATGGGATGTATGTAAAAGTGTGTATAATGTTGTGTATAGTAATGTAATAATAATATAATAATGTAAATGTGTGTATAATGTTGTGTATACTATAGTCACGTGGTGTGTAAACAATTGTGTTAAAACCATTAGTGGTGTAATACCTGTAAAGGATTATATAACTCAGGATGAGGCTATAATGTGTCTAATACTATAATGTATATATGCTATATATTTGAAAGTGATTCTATAGTACTGGTGCGTGTAGGTAGAAGGGTGCTCTATGTAATATAATTTCGGCATTACAGAATGATATATGTCTACACCATTGTGCATAGATGTATTAACCTATTGTGATAGTATATAGTGCTGAAAGCTTTACTACTAGTGAGATCTATTATTCGAGTGCTACAAAACAATAACTATTGAAGTGACTCTTTAGACTGATAAATGATGGAGTGGTCGTTTTTATAAAAAAGATCCTATTGGTTATGCTTGACATAATAACGTGATATAGCGCTGGTGTGAACGGTGTATAAGTGTCAGGACAATGATGAATTTGATATATATATAAGTTCGGCATAATAACGTGATGTAGCGCTAGTGAGAACAGTGGATAAGTACCAGAACAATAATGGATCTGATGAATATATGAATATAAAGGTGTGATTTAAATGATATCATAAACAAAATATAGTGAGATAGCACTAAATGTGATTAGTGTATAAGTGTAAAAGCAATACTAAAATGTGATTATTATATCAAATGGTGTAGGATATGGAATAGGTGTTGCTAATATGTATGTGTTTAGTGTATAATCTAGGGTTGGAATAAACTGGTGGACCTATATTAAAACTAAATGTATATGATAAGAGTGTTATATGAATGCATACTATTGCTAGTATGGAATAACATAAATACTAACTGACTCAAACGACGTAAAATCAAAAATATAATAGATAGTATATATAGATAAATATAAATATATGTAGATATTTAATGAATGCATGATCTTAATAGTTGTAAATGACATTAAATGGTAGTTGTGCCCTCGGGTTCCATGCAGGGGGAAACTCACTATACAGCCTAGTTGAGTTAAAAAGCTGCCAAATCCACATTTAGATTAAGTCCCATAGGATGCATGGTTTTCATTTTGTGGATCCAGTATGTTTCCCTCTGCCTGAGCCTCAAGAACCTATTATATAGATGAGATGGAAAAATTTCCTCTATAGGTATGATTGTGTAACAATTGGGGTTCCCTTTGTGCTTTTTCTGACAATGCTTGATGACGCTATGTGATTTTTTATTTTTTATGATACTGCAATAATGTTCAGACCAGCGATGGCTAAGGCTCCTGATGGTGCGGCCAATGTATTGTACCCCACACTCGCAAGTAATTAAGTATATCACATAATGTGAATCACAAGTCATCCTACTCTTGATTTTATAAAAAATTTTATCCACATGGGAGTGAAAAGAAAGTGTACCGTGGCCTATATGGTCACACATTTTGCACTTGGAACTTCTACATTTGTAGGCTCCTCTATTTGTTATTATAGAATTGGTGTTCATTTTGTTTGTACCTTGCCTATGACCAGATCATTTCATCCTTACATGTTTGGGGACCCATTGCTTTTGAGCCGCTCAAATAATACAGACTAAGAAAGCTTGATTTCCATATAAGTGGTTACTACACTGTGGAACAGCAGCTGCCAGTCTGAGAACCCTTTCGGCTCACTTTTGGAACAGCTGATCTGCCTTTGGAGAGTCAGCCGAACGGCTCTTAAGTTTCGGCTTGTCAGATATTGCACTGGCTGTGCAATCTCCCTTGTGAGTATCTTTCCATTGCTTCACGTTGTTGTGTCCCATAGCATCGGTACTCTCTGCACAAAGGGCACATTCCCCTTTCTTGTATTCCAGGTATATATAATATTGGATGTTTTGAGGATCCGCAGTGGTCCCACACAGCAGACCGGCCAGGATTGAGTCAGCAGCTCTGAAGCTTCGGCTTGTCAGATGTTGCACTGTATGTGCAATTACACTTGTGAGTACCGTTCCTATCACCAACAACAGTGTTACTATTTACAGTTTTAGAGTTGTCTGCACCAAGAGCGCCTCTTTCTTTTTTGTCTTACAGGACTTGTTATATTTATCCATTATTATACAGAGAGAGCAGCCATCTGATGGGGATCATCTGATGTTTTGTTCAAGAAGGTCACCATATCGAGGAGATTGCACATTTGGACTCTGATTGGACATTTTTATGTGACAGGTTTTAACCTAAGGATTGCCTTAGAAATTATATATATATATATAAAAATTATCACATATCTTGTAGAATATATATATTATATAATCTATTTATAGCTTACATTGTATGTTTTGTATTAAAACCTTATATAATTCCCTATTAATACTAACTTTTACACTCCCAGTGGAGGATTTGGGATTGTCTAGTTCCCCACATTTTATATATTATAGTGAGCAGCATAAAACAGGTGCACCTCCTTTTCTGTGGACACAACTCACTATAGATTTGTGTGTGGTTCCACTATTTGTTGTTTATCCTCCCATATAATTCTCAGACTGCTTTCTTTCAAATGTATTGTTATTCTGATAATTATTGGGTGAATTCTTATTTTTAATGTAGTTCTGATTTTTCTTTCTATGTTGAACGGCTGTCCACCCATTCCCATTCTCTTTAACATCTACTGATTTCTTATTATAAGAATAAACCACTCCCTCTGCATAATCATCCTCATCTCTCTTAAATTTACCATTTTTTACTTTAATGATGGTCTCTACATTAGGTCTTTGGTATTCAGAGCGTTCTTTTATAGGTTCTAGTTCTTTCTGTACTAGTGAGATCTATTATTCGAGTGCTACAAAACAATAACTATTGAAGTGACTCTTTAGACTGATAAATGATGGAGTGGTCGTTTTTATAAAAAAGATCCTATTGGTTATGCTTGACATAATAACGTGATATAGCGCTGGTGTGAACGGTGTATAAGTGTCAGGACAATGATGAATTTGATATATATATAAGTTCGGCATAATAACGTGATGTAGCGCTAGTGAGAACAGTGGATAAGTACCAGAACAATAATGGATCTGATGAATATATGAATATAAAGGTGTGATTTAAATGATATCATAAACAAAATATAGTGAGATAGCACTAAATGTGATTAGTGTATAAGTGTAAAAGCAATACTAAAATGTGATTATTATATCAAATGGTGTAGGATATGGAATAGGTGTTGCTAATATGTATGTGTTTAGTGTATAATCTAGGGTTGGAATAAACTGGTGGACCTATATTAAAACTAAATGTATATGATAAGAGTGTTATATGAATGCATACTATTGCTAGTATGGAATAACATAAATACTAACTGACTCAAACGACGTAAAATCAAAAATATAATAGATAGTATATATAGATAAATATAAATATATGTAGATATTTAATGAATGCATGATCTTAATAGTTGTAAATGACATTAAATGGTAGTTGTGCCCTCGGGTTCCATGCAGGGGGAAACTCACTATACAGCCTAGTTGAGTTAAAAAGCTGCCAAATCCACATTTAGATTAAGTCCCATAGGATGCATGGTTTTCATTTTGTGGATCCAGTATGTTTCCCTCTGCCTGAGCCTCAAGAACCTATTATATAGATGAGATGGAAAAATTTCCTCTATAGGTATGATTGTGTAACAATTGGGGTTCCCTTTGTGCTTTTTCTGACAATGCTTGATGACGCTATGTGATTTTTTATTTTTTATGATACTGCAATAATGTTCAGACCAGCGATGGCTAAGGCTCCTGATGGTGCGGCCAATGTATTGTACCCCACACTCGCAAGTAATTAAGTATATCACATAATGTGAATCACAAGTCATCCTACTCTTGATTTTATAAAAAATTTTATCCACATGGGAGTGAAAAGAAAGTGTACCGTGGCCTATATGGTCACACATTTTGCACTTGGAACTTCTACATTTGTAGGCTCCTCTATTTGTTATTATAGAATTGGTGTTCATTTTGTTTGTACCTTGCCTATGACCAGATCATTTCATCCTTACATGTTTGGGGACCCATTGCTTTTGAGCCGCTCAAATAATACAGACTAAGAAAGCTTGATTTCCATATAAGTGGTTACTACACTGTGGAACAGCAGCTGCCAGTCTGAGAACCCTTTCGGCTCACTTTTGGAACAGCTGATCTGCCTTTGGAGAGTCAGCCGAACGGCTCTTAAGTTTCGGCTTGTCAGATATTGCACTGGCTGTGCAATCTCCCTTGTGAGTATCTTTCCATTGCTTCACGTTGTTGTGTCCCATAGCATCGGTACTCTCTGCACAAAGGGCACATTCCCCTTTCTTGTATTCCAGGTATATATAATATTGGATGTTTTGAGGATCCGCAGTGGTCCCACACAGCAGACCGGCCAGGATTGAGTCAGCAGCTCTGAAGCTTCGGCTTGTCAGATGTTGCACTGTATGTGCAATTACACTTGTGAGTACCGTTCCTATCACCAACACCAGTGTTACTATTTACAGTTTTAGGGTTGTCTGCACCAAGAGCGCCTCTTTCTTTTTTGTCTTACAGGACTTGTTATATTTATCCATTATTATACAGAGAGAGCAGCCATCTGATGGGGATCATCTGATGTTTTGTTCAAGAAGGTCACCATATCGAGGAGATTGCACATTTGGACTCTGATTGGACATTTTTATGTGACAGGTTTTAACCTAAGGATTGCCTTAGAAATTATATATATATATATATATATATAAAAATTATCACATATCTTGTAGAATATATTTATTATATAATCTATTTATAGCTTACATTGTATGTTTTGTATTAAAACCTTATATAATTCCCTATTAATACTAACTTTTACACTCCCAGTGGAGGATTTGGGATTGTCTAGTTCCCCACATTTTATATATTATAGTGAGCAGCATAAAACAGGTGCACCTCCTTTTCTGTGGACACAACTCACTATAGATTTGTGTGTGGTTCCACTATTTGTTGTTTATCCTCCCATATAATTCTCAGACTGCTTTCTTTCAAATGTATTGTTATTCTGATAATTATTGGGTGAATTCTTATTTTTAATGTAGTTCTGATTTTTCTTTCTATGTTGAACGGCTGTCCACCCATTCCCATTCTCTTTAACATCTACTGATTTCTTATTATAAGAATAAACCACTCCCTCTGCATAATCATCCTCATCTCTCTTAAATTTACCATTTTTTACTTTAATGATGGTCTCTACATTAGGTCTTTGGTATTCAGAGCGTTCTTTTATAGGTTCTAGTTCTTTCTGTAACAAATCGATTTCTAATCCTATGGAGTCAACCAATTTTTGTCTGTGGTCAATCAATAAGTCAATCAAATTGATGGAACATTCATCCAAAATATTATACCATTATTTCAACAACTCCTAATCATTTTTGAAAGAATAATGTTTAAATATTCTCAAACCCCTTGGGATTTTTTTCTTTTCTTTATATTTCTTAAGACAATCCAAGTTCCACCAGTGTCTGTGTTTTGCCTTTATTAATTCTCCTAACTTTGAAAATAGGCTATCAATACTCTTAATGACCGTGGGACCAGGATTGTCTCCTTCAGAACCTAGAGGTGAATTGAATGACTAGTGTTATTAGCACTAGTCTAGCTTCACATATAGCACTTAACTTTAAGATATTATTACTTAATCTATATTCCCATGAACACTAGGCAGTGTATTGTTTATTGTTAATATTACATTCCATGCAATGATGAAATCAGGATCTTCCACTGGGAATGTGGGGAATTTGTTAACTCGCAAGCCCCTGGGTATTAACCCCAAATTCAAATATTTTTGCATTGTCCAAATATCCCATTTCAAACGACTTAGCTTTGTACCCACAGATGACTTTGACTTGTTTTCAACATTAATAGATGTAAATAAATTAATTAGAACATTAACATTAAGGAAACATTTTAAATCTAATCCTTCAGATACTTTCCCCATAGGAGATGACAAGGGAGGTGGGGATTTTGGGTTATCGTTCAGTGAATGCTGTGATGTGGTAAATCTTGAAACATTACAGGGTGAAGGGCATGCCCAATACATAGACTCATTTAATTCTACCAACACCATGTATCCCAAACTCAACGGTGCTTCAAAATTTTACCCCATACAGTCTAGAGGCCCATTACTGGAAAGGAGTTGAGGATGATCTCAACAAATTGGCCACAAAAGACGTGTGCAGGAGGCAATCTTACATCTAAAGAAAAAACTGTACTTAAAACATTAAGTGATAATCAAAATTTGGTAATAAGGGCTGCAGACAAGGGGGCTTCATTAGTGGTTATGGAAAGAGAATATTTCATTAATGAAGCCCTCAGACAATTGGATAACCCCCAACAATATAGTAAGTTACGTTTTGATCCAACAAAGAGATTTCAAAGGGAACTACTTCACCTCATTGATGAAGCAGGTTTTCTAGATCAAGATATATGTATCTATCTCTACATACAGTACCCTAGGATACCCACTTTTAACCACCTTCCCAAGGTACATAAAACCTTGGTAAATGTGGGAGACCCATTATAAGTGGGATTGGTTTCCTATTAGAACCACTTTCCAAATGGTTGGATACTTTACTCCAGCCATTGGTTGTAGAGCTTTTGAGCTACTTACGAGACACTAAACAACTTCTTAAAGAGATAGAGGAGATAACTTGGTAGGAAGACAATGGCTGGCCTACGATTGACGTTAAAGCGTTATATTCATTGATCCCCCATGACCAGGGGTTGGAAGCCATTGCCTTTTTTCTGAGGCAATCTTCTGGTTATCACAGAAGAAGAAGGATGGAGTCCCAGGTTATAATAAAACAAATTCTTTTATTCGATTCTTTTAAAAGTTGAAGTGAGACACAGCTCACACAGACACAACATCAGCCAGAAAGTAAGTGGAGAGATGAGCGTAGCACCAGTGGCTTACATGTTTCGGCGAAATGCCGTAATCATAGCCTAAGGTGCTATACCTGTGCAGTGTTTAAAAAGGAGGTGTGAAGTGATTCAATTGGCTAAAAACACTTTCAAAGAAAAAACAACAAACGCCCATTTCAACACATTTAGCATGAACATAAAAGTTAACCCTATACATGTCAGAATATATTTTAGAGCAAGGGGGTAGGTAAAAGAAAGCAAACATATATGATGTATAAGTAAAGAGAAAACGGAAAAGAAGAGAAGAAAGAAACTGGAAAATCAGCAAATGGATAGAGGGAACAGAGAAGCAGCAATATGGGACACTTAAAGTGTTCACATGGAAAAAAGTATATAGTCACAATATATGTAAGATAGTATGCAAGATACTTAATGTTATTAAATGATGTTATTAAATGATTGCCAAATAGACAATGCGTGAACATAGGCGAAAATATCGATATAATGATTTAAACACGCAATGTCGCTATGCAAAAGAAAAGAAGAGAGAAAGAGAAGAATAGAGAATAGAAAGGGGGTGGGGAGGGGGAAAATTAAAAAGGAGAGAAAGAAAGAAAAGAGAATAAAGAGACTGAGAAGAAGAGAGAGGGAAAAATAGAGGGGACTAATGAATACACATATAGCACATATATAAAAGTATATGTGTACGATATCGCATACACCCTATACAAATTAGGGTGCTGTATATAGTCTAATAAAGACAAAAAGAAAAAGAAAAATGTTGTGTACACAAACTGTAATGCTATATTTTTGTATATATATATATAATATATTAGATTAAAGATTATGTCGGAATAATATAAAGGAACCACAGCAGATTCTAAGTATAGATGAATTGCAGCTATGAATCACACTATATGAGACATATGGTACATGCGATATGGGCACTATAAACAAGAGTCAAATGGACAGCAATATATTGAAGAATAGAAAGTACATTGAGTATGCATGTATTAACAATTAGTCCCAAATGAAAATAGTCAGGGTTAAGGACTACGGACATATGTACTTGAATGTGAATAGGACAGTAGAGGAAGATTGATTTGTCAAAATATATATTATGAATTGACCTATACATTGACATATAGACATCTACTCCCAAAAGTTGATCAAATCAAATTTGGAGTTAAGCCCTTGAGGAAGTCTGGTTTTTAATTGGAAAATCCAAAAGGTTTCACGTTTAGCTAGAACTTTGTCTATATCTCCCCCTCTCATAGGGACTTTGGCTTTTTCAATGGCTGCCCATCTAAACAAATTAAGGCAGCAGTTATGTTTGGTGGCAAAATGTTGCACTAAAGGAGTTGTAGCCGTACCCCTAGTCAGGGAGGAGATATGTTCTCTTATTCTAGAGTTAACGTCCCTAGACGTGAGACCAACATATTGAATATTGCAAAGGATGCAAGTGACAAGATATATGACATTGGTGCTGGTACAGTTTAGACAGGATTTTATAGGATAGATGGTCCCAGTTACAGTGGATCTAAATTCTGTCGTAATTTGAGCATAGTCACATGGCTTGCACTTTTTATGACCACATCTATACATGCCCTGATGTCTCAACCAAGAGCTACTAGGTTGTGTTGTAGATCTAAGTTGTGTAGGTGATAGAATTGAAGCCAAAGTGGCACATTTTTTGTAAGAGCATCTAATGCCATTTTTCACTACATCTGTGAGCTTGTCGTCTGCAATTAGAAGAGGAAAATGACTTTTGATAATGTTGCAGACCTCGGAGTATTGAGCACTGTACTCTGTGACGAAGTGAATACCCTGAAAATTGCTTGTTGTATTCTTGTATTTATCAAGTAGCATTGACTCTCTGGGGATGAGGTTAACTTGTTGTCTTGCCTGTTTTATTTGTCTTTTAGGATATTTTCGCAATTTTAGTCTGTTTTCCAATAGGTTAGCTTCATGTTCAAAATCTTCCTCCCTACTACAATTTCTTTTAATGCGCATAAATTGGCCTTTGGCCACAGCAAAAGCAGTATTTGTGGGATGACAAGATGTAGCATGTAAAAGTGTATTGCCTGATATTGGTTTACGGAAGACCTTGGTGGAAATGGTGCCATTACAGTTACCAGTAAGTGTGAGATCAAGATAATCTATATTGACTGGATCAGAGGTGAAGGTAAAACTGAGATTCAACTCGTTCTGATTCAGCCAAAAAATGAATTTGGGCACATCTTCTGAAGGACCTGACCAAATACATAGCAGGTCATCTATATATATTTTATAAAAATATATAGAGGACCTGTAGGGATTGATGTCTCCATAGATGTAGTAAATCTCCCAAAAGCCTAAGTAGAGATTAGCATATGAGGGGGCAAATTTTGCCCCCATAGCTGTACCCCTTTTCTGAAGATAGAAATTGGACTCAAAACAAAAGAAATTGTGAGTGAGTAAAAATTCCAATACACGAATTATGAAGTTTTGAAAGTCCTCAGTATACTCTGTATAATTGGCTAAAAAGAATTTTATAGCCATGATACCTTCTGTGTGGGGTATGGAAGAATACAGGGAGACTGCATCTATTGTCACCCATACAAAGTTGTCATTCCACTTGTGTTTAGCCAATAAGTTGATAATATGTTTTGTGTCCTTGGTAAAGGATGGTAAGGTGTTCACCAAAGGCTGTAGAATACTATCAAGCCAGGATGAAAGTCTTTCTAGTAGGGAATCAACCCCACTAACAATGGGGCGACCCTTGACATTAATAAGGGATTTGTGGACTTTTGGAAAAAGGTGGAACATGGGTATCTTAGGATGTTGAACATATAAGAATGAAGCAGTTTGCTCATTAAGAAACCCATGTTCAACACCGTCATCCAAAATTCCAAGAAGATCCTTTTTGAATCTAGCTGTTGGATTTGTCGTAAGGGGAGTGTACTCTTGTGGATTATTCAATTGGCGATGGGCTTCTGCCACATAGTCCGATCTATTTAGAACAACAATGCTGCCACCTTTATCAGCCGGGCGTATGACAATATTAGTGTTATTTTGTAGTGTACTCATAGCCTTTTTTAGTCTGATAGGCAAATTGTGGGTGTAACCTGTAGAATTATCATTGAGAATCTGTAGATCTCGTTCCACCCGAGAGTGAAAAGTCTCAATAATTTGTCCTCTGGACTGGATGGGATAGAATTTAGACTTATCCTTAAAGGTGGCAGCATTGTTGATGGTGCCCTGACTTGAAGAAGATTCAGAGTATAGGTGTTCTAAATTAAGAACATCACAGGCCTCAGTAAAGGACTCCGTAATGTGTGAATTGAAAACTGTGTTGTCATTGTAAGAAATGCATTCAGAGGTGTTGGATGTAAAATGCTTTTTTAAAGTTATATTTCTGATGAGACGATTAACATCTATCATTGTCTGAAATAGGTCAAACTTTGTTGTAGGGGCAAAACCTAATCCTAGGCCAAGCAATTCTAGCTGATCTTTGTTAAGCTGAAGGGACGATAGATTTATAACTGAATCTACTTGTATTTCGTTTGAGTGCGATTGCCTCTCACTGGGTACCTGTCTTGGTTTTGTAGATTGGAGTGTCGTGAAACCCCTATCCCCTGTGGCATCTGTCCTAAGGGAAAAACCTGTTCCAAGGTTGATTGATCACACACATTATCATTAGTACTCATATGTGTGTAAGGAGTATATGAATGAATGCCTGTATTTGTATTGGTCGCAACATATTTAGTGTTAGATGCACCCACTTGTTTCTTGTCTATAGGGTTTGTGCCCTGTATGGTACCATTAATAAGAGAAGTATGTGGAGGAGCTGTTTTTAGTATAGTACTTGGCTGTTGATTGGTTATAGTATTAGTTTGTGTTAATATATCTACCTCTTCCTCACTAGCAGAGAGATTTTCATCAGACGATTTGTCTGATCTATCTGTATCGCTGTCTGTAAAAGTTACAGATTTGTGGTGTCTATTGCGATTTCTGCGTTTATTTTTCTGTTTATTGGATTTAGGTGTATTGCGTCTATATTCCCTACGTTGTTTCTTATTCCAGAGGTAAACCGAATCTTTAGAGTAGTCAGTTTTGTCCCTAATAAATTTAACATGTTTGTTTTCCATTATCACTTGTTTACCCTTAGCTAAAGATGTTTGTAAAATAGCATCAAATCTAGAGAAGTCAGGGTCTGTACTGCGTTTGTTAAGTTCAAGTTGTAATGTATCTATCTCACTTTTGATGTCATTAAGATGTTGTGTTCTAATTTGTATTAATAATTGCATAAGCTGTAATGAACAATCTGTTAGTACATTATTCCATGCATTCACAAAATCTTTATCATTTATATCAACTTCAAAAGTAGGAAACTTCAAAATGCGCAGACCCCTTGGGATCATTTTGGCTTTTATATAGGATTGGAATGTCCAAATGTCCCATTGTGCTTTGATTTCCTTAAATAGGAGATTTTCCAGGGATTCAAACAATGTAGATAAGGATAAAGTCCCTTGATCATCAGAAAATATCTTAGCACATTCAGTCTCTGTATGCACCCTTGCTGAAGCTGACATGAGGGAATAAAACTGTGGCTGAGTGGTGCCTTCCATGTTCTATGTTATATGGAACAAGGGAGAAATTGAGAACTCCTCAAATTAGTGTCTCAGTGTACAAATGTCCATCAAGTAGATAGAGGAGTGTAACCGCTGGTATTAATCACACATTGGCTTGAAGTAACAACCTGGGTATCACCAGTTAATACCCATAATTTAGCAAAGGCAAGGAAAAGTAGTTGTACTTTGACCATGTGTAGACAGAGATTGCCAAGCCAGGCACCGGGACTTAGGTCGATGAACACCCCCCCAAAAAAACAGTACAAGTGAGCCAATATGAGAGGTGTACCTTGTGCACTGAAGGGAGAAATCCTGTATATATACGGAACGATATCCGATGGCAGCGTGTCTGCCGACTTCTCTTGCTTCCGCCTCTATGCAAAACCCGGTCTGCAGCTCAATGAACGTCACCGCGTGACGTCAGGAGGGGGTGTGTATGTAGGCAAACTGTATATTCACCCGGCCCAGCGGTTATGAGGAGTGTTAGCCTGGACTCGAAAGCTGGTCAAATCATCACAGAAGAAGAAGGATGGAGTCCCAGGTTATAATAAAACAAATTCTTTTATTCGATTCTTTTAAAAGTTGAAGTGAGACACAGCTCACACAGACACAACATCAGCCAGAAAGTAAGTGGAGAGATGAGCGTAGCACCAGTGGCTTACATGTTTCGGCGAAATGCCGTAATCATAGCCTAAGGTGCTATACCTGTGCAGTGTTTAAAAAGGAGGTGTGAAGTGATTCAATTGGCTAAAAACACTTTCAAAGAAAAAACAACAAACGCCCATTTCAACACATTTAGCATGAACATAAAAGTTAACCCTATACATGTCAGAATATATTTTATATATTATATATATCTGACATGTATAGGGTTAACTTTTATGTTCATGCTAAATGTGTTGAAATGGGCGTTTGTTGTTTTTTCTTTGAAAGTGTTTTTAGCCAATTGAATCACTTCACACCTCCTTTTTAAACACTGCACAGGTATAGCACCTTAGGCTATGATTACGGCATTTCGCCGAAACATGTAAGCCACTGGTGCTACGCTCATCTCTCCACTTACTTTCTGGCTGATGTTGTGTCTGTGTGAGCTGTGTCTCACTTCAACTTTTAAAAGAATCGAATAAAAGAATTTGTTTTATTATAACCTGGGACTCCATCCTTCTTCTTCTGTGATGATTTGACCAGCTCTCGAGTCCAGGCTAACACTCCTCATAACCGCTGGGCCGGGTGAATATACAGTTTGCCGACATACACACCCCCTCCTGACGTCACGCGGTGACGCTCATTGAGCTGCAGACCGGGTTTTGCATAGAGGCGGAAGCAAGAGAAGTCGGCAGACACGCTGCCATCGGATATCGTTCCGTATATATACAGGATTTCTCCCTTCAGTGCACAAGGTACACCTCTCATATTGGCTCACTTGTACTGTTTTTTTGGGGGGGTGTTCATCGACCTAAGTCCCGGTGCCTGGCTTGGCAATCTCTGTCTACACATGGTCAAAGTACAACTACTTTTCCTTGCCTTTGCTAAATT
This sequence comes from Bombina bombina, assembly GCF_027579735.1. NCBI lineage: Eukaryota > Metazoa > Chordata > Amphibia > Anura > Bombinatoridae > Bombina > Bombina bombina. The sequence goes on along the minus strand of NC_069500.1, from coordinate 23,936,618 downwards.
ATGGGTATTAACTGGTGATACCCAGGTTGTTACTTCAAGCCAATGTGTGATTAATACCAGCGGTTACACTCCTCTATCTACTTGATGGACATTTGTACACTGAGACACTAATTTGAGGAGTTCTCAATTTCTCCCTTGTTCCATATAACATAGAACATGGAAGGCACCACTCAGCCACAGTTTTATTCCCTCATGTCAGCTTCAGCAAGGGTGCATACAGAGACTGAATGTGCTAAGATATTTTCTGATGATCAAGGGACTTTATCCTTATCTACATTGTTTGAATCCCTGGAAAATCTCCTATTTAAGGAAATCAAAGCACAATGGGACATTTGGACATTCCAATCCTATATAAAAGCCAAAATGATCCCAAGGGGTCTGCGCATTTTGAAGTTTCCTACTTTTGAAGTTGATATAAATGATAAAGATTTTGTGAATGCATGGAATAATGTACTAACAGATTGTTCATTACAGCTTATGCAATTATTAATACAAATTAGAACACAACATCTTAATGACATCAAAAGTGAGATAGATACATTACAACTTGAACTTAACAAACGCAGTACAGACCCTGACTTCTCTAAAGATTCGGTTTACCTCTGGAATAAGAAACAACGTAGGGAATATAGACGCAATACACCTAAATCCAATAAACAGAAAAATAAACGCAGAAATCGCAATAGACACCACAAATCTGTAACTTTTACAGACAGCGATACAGATAGATCAGACAAATCGTCTGATGAAAATCTCTCTGCTAGTGAGGAAGAGGTAGATATATTAACACAAACTAATACTATAACCAATCAACAGCCAAGTACTATACTAAAAACAGCTCCTCCACATACTTCTCTTATTAATGGTACCATACAGGGCACAAACCCTATAGACAAGAAACAAGTGGGTGCATCTAACACTAAATATGTTGCGACCAATACAAATACAGGCATTCATTCATATACTCCTTACACACATATGAGTACTAATGATAATGTGTGTGATCAATCAACCTTGGAACAGGTTTTTCCCTTAGGACAGATGCCACAGGGGATAGGGGTTTCACGACACTCCAATCTACAAAACCAAGACAGGTACCCAGTGAGAGGCAATCGCACTCAAACGAAATACAAGTAGATTCAGTTATAAATCTATCGTCCCTTCAGCTTAACAAAGATCAGCTAGAATTGCTTGGCCTAGGATTAGGTTTTGCCCCTACAACAAAGTTTGACCTATTTCAGACAATGATAGATGTTAATCGTCTCATCAGAAATATAACTTTAAAAAAGCATTTTACATCCAACACCTCTGAATGCATTTCTTACAATGACAACACAGTTTTCAATTCACACATTACGGAGTCCTTTACTGAGGCCTGTGATGTTCTTAATTTAGAACACCTATACTCTGAATCTTCTTCAAGTCAGGGCACCATCAACAATGCTGCCACCTTTAAGGATAAGTCTAAATTCTATCCCATCCAGTCCAGAGGACAAATTATTGAGACTTTTCACTCTCGGGTGGAACGAGATCTACAGATTCTCAATGATAATTCTACAGGTTACACCCACAATTTGCCTATCAGACTAAAAAAGGCTATGAGTACACTACAAAATAACACTAATATTGTCATACGCCCGGCTGATAAAGGTGGCAGCATTGTTGTTCTAAATAGATCGGACTATGTGGCAGAAGCCCATCGCCAATTGAATAATCCACAAGAGTACACTCCCCTTACGACAAATCCAACAGCTAGATTCAAAAAGGATCTTCTTGGAATTTTGGATGACGGTGTTGAACATGGGTTTCTTAATGAGCAAACTGCTTCATTCTTATATGTTCAACATCCTAAGATACCCATGTTCCACCTTTTTCCAAAAGTCCACAAATCCCTTATTAATGTCAAGGGTCGCCCCATTGTTAGTGGGGTTGATTCCCTACTAGAAAGACTTTCATCCTGGCTTGATAGTATTCTACAGCCTTTGGTGAACACCTTACCATCCTTTACCAAGGACACAAAACATATTATCAACTTATTGGCTAAACACAAGTGGAATGACAACTTTGTATGGGTGACAATAGATGCAGTCTCCCTGTATTCTTCCATACCCCACACAGAAGGTATCATGGCTATAAAATTCTTTTTAGCCAATTATACAGAGTATACTGAGGACTTTCAAAACTTCATAATTCGTGTATTGGAATTTTTACTCACTCACAATTTCTTTTGTTTTGAGTCCAATTTCTATCTTCAGAAAAGGGGTACAGCTATGGGGGCAAAATTTGCCCCCTCATATGCTAATCTCTACTTAGGCTTTTGGGAGATTTACTACATCTATGGAGACATCAATCCCTACAGGTCCTCTATATATTTTTATAAAAGATATATAGATGACCTGCTATGTATTTGGTCAGGTCCTTCAGAAGATGTGCCCAAATTCATTTTTTGGCTGAATCAGAACGAGTTGAATCTCAGTTTTACCTTCACCTCTGATCCAGTCAATATAGATTATCTTGATCTCACACTTACTGGTAACTGTAATGGCACCATTTCCACCAAGGTCTTCCGTAAACCAATATCAGGCAATACACTTTTACATGCTACATCTTGTCATCCCACAAATACTGCTTTTGCTGTGGCCAAAGGCCAATTTATGCGCATTAAAAGAAATTGTAGTAGGGAGGAAGATTTTGAACATGAAGCTAACCTATTGGAAAACAGACTAAAATTGCGAAAATATCCTAAAAGACAAATAAAACAGGCAAGACAACAAGTTAACCTCATCCCCAGAGAGTCAATGCTACTTGATAAATACAAGAATACAACAAGCAATTTTCAGGGTATTCACTTCGTCACAGAGTACAGTGCTCAATACACCGAGGTCTGCAACATTATCAAAAGACATTTTCCTCTTCTAATTGCAGACGACAAGCTCACAGATGTAGTGAAAAATGGCATTAGATGCTCTTACAAAAAATGTGCCACTTTGGCTTCAATTCTATCACCTACACAACTTAGATCTACAACACAACCTAGTAGCTCTTGGTTGAGACATCAGGGCATGTATAGATGTGGTCATAAAAAGTGCAAGCCATGTGACTATGCTCAAATTACGACAGAATTTAGATCCACTGTAACTGGGACCATCTATCCTATAAAATCCTGTCTAAACTGTACCAGCACCAATGTCATATATCTTGTCACTTGCATCCTTTGCAATATTCAATATGTTGGTCTCACGTCTAGGGACGTTAACTCTAGAATAAGAGAACATATCTCCTCCCTGACTAGGGGTACGGCTACAACTCCTTTAGTGCAACATTTTGCCACCAAACATAACTGCTGCCTTAATTCGTTTAGATGGGCAGCCATTGAAAAAGCCAAAGTCCCTATGAGAGGGGGAGATATAGACAAGGTTCTAGCTAAACGTGAAACCTTTTGGATTTTCCAATTAAAAACCAGACTTCCTCAAGGGCTTAACTCCAAATTTGATTTGATCAACTTTTGGGAGTAGATGTCTATATGTCAATGTATAGGTCAATTCATAATATATATTTTGACAAATCAATCTTCCTCTACTGTCCTATTCACATTCAAGTACATATGTCCGTAGTCCTTAACCCTGACTATTTTCATTTGGGACTAATTGTTAATACATGCATACTCAATGTACTTTCTATTCTTCAATATATTGCTGTCCATTTGACTCTTGTTTATAGTGCCCATATCGCATGTACCATATGTCTCATATAGTGTGATTCATAGCTGCAATTCATCTATACTTAGAATCTGCTGTGGTTCCTTTATATTATTCCGACATAATCTTTAATCTAATATATTATATATATACAAAAATATAGCATTACAGTTTGTGTACACAACATTTTTCTTTTTCTTTTTGTCTTTATTAGACTATATACAGCACCCTAATTTGTATAGGGTGTATGCGATATCGTACACATATACTCTTATATATGTGCTATATGTGTATTCATTAGTCCCCTCTATTTTTCCCTCTCTCTTCTTCTCAGTCTCTTTATTCTCTTTTCTTTCTTTCTCTCCTTTTTAATTTTCCCCCTCCCCACCCCCTTTCTATTCTCTATTCTTCTCTTTCTCTCTTCTTTTCTTTTGCATAGCGACATTGCGTGTTTAAATCATTATATCGATATTTTCGCCTATGTTCACGCATTGTCTATTTGGCAATCATTTAATAACATCATTTAATAACATTAAGTATCTTGCATACTATCTTACATATATTGTGACTATATACTTTTTTCCATGTGAACACTTTAAGTGTCCCATATTGCTGCTTCTCTGTTCCCTCTATCCATTTGCTGATTTTCCAGTTTCTTTCTTCTCTTCTTTTCCGTTTTCTCTTTACTTATACATCATATATGTTTGCTTTCTTTTACCTACCCCCTTGCTCTAAAATATATTCTGACATGTATAGGGTTAACTTTTATGTTCATGCTAAATGTGTTGAAATGGGCGTTTGTTGTTTTTTCTTTGAAAGTGTTTTTAGCCAATTGAATCACTTCACACCTCCTTTTTAAACACTGCACAGGTATAGCACCTTAGGCTATGATTACGGCATTTCGCCGAAACATGTAAGCCACTGGTGCTACGCTCATCTCTCCACTTACTTTCTGGCTGATGTTGTGTCTGTGTGAGCTGTGTCTCACTTCAACTTTTAAAAGAATCGAATAAAAGAATTTGTTTTATTATAACCTGGGACTCCATCCTTCTTCTTCTGTGATGATTTGACCAGCTTTCGAGTCCAGGCTAACACTCCTCATAACCGCTGGGCCGGGTGAATATACAGTTTGCCTACATACACACCCCCTCCTGACGTCACGCGGTGACGTTCATTGAGCTGAAGACCGGGTTTTGCATAGAGGCGGAAGCAAGAGAAGTCGGCAGACACGCTGCCATCGGATATCGTTCCGTATATATACAGGATTTCTCCCTTCAGTGCACAAGGTACACCTCTCATATTGGCTCACTTGTACTGTTTTTTTGGGGGGGTGTTCATCGACCTAAGTCCCGGTGCCTGGCTTGGCAATCTCTGTCTACACATGGTCAAAGTACAACTACTTTTCCTTGCCTTTCCTAATCTTCTGGTTATGACAGTGAATTTATAAGATTTGTGTTGAGAGTAACATAGTTTTTGCTCACACACAACTTTTTTACGTTTGAACAGCCGTTTTATCTCCAGAGGTGTGGCAGAGCCATGGGGGCGAAATTTGCCCCCTCATATGCCAACCTGTACATGGGTTGGTGGGAGCTGTGCCACATCTTTGGAGATAAAAACCTATTTCGGTCTAATATAGCATATTATCGTCGTTATATAGACAATTTGCTCATAGTTTGGAAAGGGGGCAGAGACAGAACATTGGATTTTGTGACATATTTGAATAGTAATGGTGTAAATCTCCAGTTCACCTTTGAATATGGTGAAACAGAGATAAATTACCTGGATGTAACCTTAAAGGGAGTCAATAAACAAAATGATATGGTGAAATTATATAGGAAACCTATCACAGGTAATACCTTATTGCATGCCGAGAGTAGTCACCTTAAACAGGTATTTAGATCGCTACTGAATAGACAATTTACTTGAGTAAAACGCAACTGTACCAGCGATGAGGATTAATCTAGACATGAGAAGAAACTAGCAGACAAATTTCTAGAAAGAGGTTATCCTAAACAGGAAATAGAAAGAATGTAAGGAGGTAAACGTAATGGATAGATCCAGCCTTCTAAGAGACAAAAATAAAGAAGAAGAGGGGGAAAAGGGGTCACAGCAAGTAACTTTTGTTACCCAATATAGTAGACAATATTATCAAATATGTAATATCCTACGGAAGCATTTGGCAATTCTAAAAGCAGATGTTGACCTAACAGAGGTCATCACAAAAGGTTGTTGTTTTGCTTAAAAAAGAGGTAAAACATTGGGGAACTATCTTGCCCCTACACAGCTAAAAGATGTGATGAAAAGTGAATCCTCTTGGTTAAAATTTAAAGGAGTATTTAAGTGCAGCTACAAAAATTGCATAGCTTGCGAACATGTTAGGGTAGACAGTGTTTTCAAAAGCACATATACAGGAGAGATTTTCGCACATAGAGCCTGTTTTAATTGGAGGTCTACTTATGCGATATATCTGCTGAATTGCGACCTATGTGACATTCAATACACAGGTTTAACTGCACGTGAAGTAAGGACTAGGATACGTGAACATATTAATAATATCAAACAAGGGGAACTCACTACACCTTTAGTGCGCCATTTCAGAGAAATGCATGACAAGAACCCCAAATCACTGTCTTGGACCATCATTGAAGTGGCCAAAACACAGATAAGAGGGGAGGAGATAGAGAGGCAATTCTCTCAAAAATATAGATATACTGGATACATACATTAGATTAAAAACCAGGATTCCCCACGGTTTTAATTCCAAGTTCGATCTGATAAACCATTGGTGTTAACATATGTATCCTGAATTGAAAAGTGCTCCCTTGTAATACAAGATAACAGACAAGCATTGATTACAATTTTTAATTTCATCACATCTCCATACATAATGACAGACTGTATTGTATAGTACAGTATTGAAGACAGTCATGATAACCAGCCCACTGATAACAACCAATATATATATTAGTAAATAATATACAGAATATAGGGACAATGTAATAAATGGAAAGGTACCCCTTTAATTAAACTAGATATGTGCATGGCGGAAAAATTCGGTTCGATCGATTCTGATTTTTTCAAATTTCGGTTCGGAGCGATTCGAATTCTGAAAAATTCGAATCAATTCGGTTCGGATTTGTTTCGGATTCATTCGGATTCAAATAAATTCGGCTTGATTCGTTTTGGAAATTTGGAATTCGGTGAGATGTGCTGTGTATTAGACTAGTATTATGTACTGTATATTAGGTGTAACCTATAGCAGAGTGATATAACCTAATATACTGTACAATACTAGTGTAATCCATGGCCATCCGAATCTACCGAATAAATTCGAACTAATTCGGATTTATTCGGTAAATTCAGCACTATTTTAATTCGGAAATCCGAATCAATCCGAATCCTGAATTTTACGAATTCGGTCGAATTTACGAATCGATCCGAAACGAATCGCACATGTCTAAATTAAACCATAGAATATTTACATAAATTCTTCAATAAGACAAATAACAGAGGCCGAGGACTTATAGTCAGCAATATGTGTAATATACAGATTCTTGCTAGTTAAAATATCCCCCTGTGTCTCAAGGTGATTTTTACATTGTAAAAGATTTCTGTATGCTTTTGAACAGTGGTGAATGCGATAGGGTTATAACTACAGGTCATCAATATGGGCGTAATGTTTATGTGTAGAAGTGGAGGTGTGGTTCACCACGTGGTTTGTTTTTACCAATAAGAAAGTGTTTTAGCATTTAAAAAGGTGCTTGTAAATGTACCCGACAGCTACAATTACGATAAAAGCCGAAACCTGTCAGCGTTAGGGTACTTGGTCCACCGCACTCTTCACTTCGCCATGAGGTTTTGCAAGCTTTTTATCCTGTTTTTCCATGTACTACTTTTTAACCAATAAAGAGTATTTTTTGTTCATTTCTGGTGCCTCAGCAACATTTGGTTTTAGCGTTCTTGAGGCATGCTCAGGATTTATCAATTAAACCATCAGCATCTGGGATTTCATGTTTAGTGGTTACAAATCTCTTGGAATACTTACATTTTTGAGTAGTGAAGTTGCAGCAATTTTTTTCAGAAATGATATAATACTTCCCAATATTTGTGGCTATGTATTAGAGATTCATAAATTTGAGACAGATTGCCATTTTAAAGGAATGGTCCCATTGGGACATACGTCTAGTTAGTGGGTATGTCTGGGCAGTCAGTTGGTGTGTCTGAACAGTCAATGGGTATGTATCTGCAGTCAGTGGAGGTGTCTGGGCAGCCAGTGTGTGTGTCTCGACAGTCAGTGGGTGTGCCTGAACAGTCAGTGGGAGTGTATCTGCAGTCAGTGGGTGTGCCTGGACAGTCAGTGTGTGTGTGTGTATCTGTACAGTCAGTGGGTGTGTATATGCAGTTAGTGGGTGTGTCTGGAAAGTCAGTGGGTGTGTCTGGGCAGTCAGTGGGTGTATCTGGGCAGTCAGTGTGTGTGTCTGGACAGTCAGTGGGTGTATCTGGGCAGTCAGTGTGTGTCTGGACAGCCAGTGGGTGTGTATATGCAGTTAGTGGGTGTGTCTGGACAGTCAGGGGGTGTGTCTGGGCAGTCAGTGGGTGTATCTGGGCAGTCAGTGTGTGTGTCTGGACAGTCAGTGGGTGTGCCTGAACAGTCAGTGGCAGTGTATCTCCAGTCAGTGGGTGTGTCTGGACAGTCAGTGTGTGTATTTGTGCAGTCAGTGGGTGTGTATATGCAGTAAGTGGGTGTGTCTGGACAGTCAGTGGGTGTGTCTGGGCAGTCAGTGGTGTGTCTGGGCAGTCAGTGGGTGTGTCTGGACAGTCAGTGGGTGTGTCTGGACAGTCAGTGGATGTGTCTGGGCAGTCAGTGGATGTGTCTGGGCAGTCAGTGGATGTGTCTGGGCAGTGAGTGCATGTGTCTGGACAGTCAGTGGGTGTGTCTGGGCAGTAAGTGGGTGTATATCTGCAGTCAGCTGGTGTGTATCTACAGTCAGTGGGTGTGTATCTGCAGTCAGTGGGTGTGTATCGGCAGTTAGTTGGTGGGTCTGGCCAGTCAGTGGGTGTGTCTGGGCAGTCAGTGGGTGTGTCTGGACAGTCAGTGGGTATGTATCTGCAGTCAGTAGGTGTGTATCTGCAGTCAGATGGTGTGTACCTGCAGTTAGTGGGTGTGTATCTGCAGTTAGTTGATTGCTACCTTAGTAAGTGGGTGTGTATCTGCAGTCAGTGGGTGTGTATCTTCAGTTAGTTGATGTCTATCTTAGTCAGTGGGTGTGTATCTGCAGTTAGTTGATGCCTATCTTAGTCAGTGGGTGTGTATCTGCAGTTGGTTGATGTCTATCTTAGTCAGTGGGTATGTATCTGCAGTCAGTGGGTGTGTATCTGCAGTCAGTGGGTGTGTATCTGCAGTCAGTGGATGTGTATCTGCAGTTGGATGATCTCTATCTTTGTCAGTGGGTGTGTATCTGCAGTCAGTGGGTTTGTATCTGCAGTTAGTTGATGTCTATCTTAGTCAGTGGGTGTGTATCTGCAGTCAGTGGGTGTGTATCTTCAGTTAGTTGATGTCTATCTTAGTCAGTGGGTGTGTATCTGCAGTTAGTTGATGCCTATCTAAGTCAGTGGGTGTGTATCTGCAGTTGGTTGATGTCTATCTTAGTCAGTGGGTATGTATCTGCAGTCAGTGGGTGTGTATCTTCAGTCAATGGGTGTGTATCTGCAGTCAGTGGGTGTGTATCTGCAGTCAGTGGATGTGTATCTGCAGTTGGTTGATCTCTATCTTAGTCAGTGGGTGTGTATCTGCAGTCAGTGGCTGTGTATCTGCAGTTAGTTGATGTCTATCTTAGTCAGTGGGTGTGTATCTGCAGTTAGTGGGTGTGTATCTGCAGTTAGTTAATGTCTATCTTAGTCAGTGGGTGTGTATCTGCAGTCAGTGGGTGTGTATCTGCAGTCAGTGGGTGTGTATCTGCCATCAGTGGGTAGGAATCTGCAGTCAGTGTGTGTGTATCTGCAGTTGGTTGATGTCTATTTTAGTCAGTGGGTGTGTATCTGCAGTCAGTGGGTGTGTATCTGCAGTCAGTGGGTGTGTATCTGCAGTCAGTGGGAGTGTATCTACAGTCATTGGGTGTGTATCTGCAGTCAGTGGGTGTGTATCTGCAGTCAGTGGGCGTGTATCTGCAGTAAGTGGGTGTGTATCTGCAGTCAGTGGGTGTGTATCTGCAGTCACTGGGTGTGTATCTGCAGTCAGTGGGTGTTTATCTGCAGTCAGTGGGCGTGTATCTGCAGTCAGTGGGTGTGTATCTGCAGTCAGTTGGTGTGTATCTGCAGTCAGTGGGCATGTATCTGCAGTAAGTGGGTGTGTATCTGCAGTCAGTGGGTGTGTATCTGCAGTCAGTGGGTTTGTATTGCAGTCAGTGGGTGTGTATCTGCAGTCAGTGGGTGTGTATCTGCAGTCAGTGGGTGTGTATCTGCAGTCAGTGTGTGTGTATCTGCAGTTGGTTGATGTCTATCTTAGTCAGTAGGTGTGTATCTGCAGTCAGTGGGTGTGTATCTGCAGTTAGTTGATGTCTATCTTAGTCAGTGGGTGTGTATCTGCAGTCAGTGGGTGTGTATCTGCAGTCAGTTGGTGTGTATCTGCAGTCAGTGGGTGTGTATCTGCAGTCAGTGGGTGTGTATCTGCAGTTAGTTGATGTCTATCTTAGTCAGTGGGTGTGTATCTGCAGTCAGTGGGTGTGTATCTGCAGTTAGTTGGTGTGTATCTGCAGTCAGTTGGTGTGTATCTGCAGTCAGTGGGTGTGTATCTGCAGTCAGTGGGTGTGTATCTGCAGTCAGTGGGCGTGTATCTGCAGTCAGTGGGCGTGTATCTGCAGTAAGTGGGTGTGTATCTGCAGTCAGTGGGTGTGTATCTGCAGTCAGTGGGTGTGTATCTGCAGTCATTGGGCGTGTATCTGCAGTCAGTGGGTGTGTATCTGCAGTCAGTTGGTGTGTATCTGCAGTCAGTGGGCGTGTATCTGCAGTAAGTGGGTGTGTATCTGCAGTTAGTTGATGCCTATCTAAGTCAGTGGGTGTGTATCTGCAGTTGGTTGATGTCTATCTTAGTCAGTGGGTATGTATCTGCAGTCAGTGGGTGTGTATCTTCAGTCAGTGGGTGTGTATCTGCAGTCAGTGGGTGTGTATCTGCAGTCAGTGGATGTGTATCTGCAGTTGGTTGATCTCTATCTTAGTCAGTGGGTGTGTATATGCAGTCAGTGGCTGTGTATCTGCAGTTAGTTGATGTCTATCTTAGTCAGTGGGTGTGTATCTGCAGTTAGTGGGTGTGTATCTGCAGTTAGTTAATGTCTATCTTAGTCAGTGGGTGTGTATCTGCAGTCAGTGGGTGTGTATCTGCAGTCAGTGGGCGTGTATCTGCCGTCAGTGGGTGTGTATCTGCAGTCAGTGTGTGTGTATCTGCAGTTGGTTGATGTCTATTTTAGTCAGTGGGTGTGTATCTGCAGTCAGTGGGTGTGTATCTGCAGTCAGTGGGTGTGTATCTGCAGTCAGTGGGAGTGTATCTACAGTCATTGGGTGTGTATCTGCAGTCAGTGGGTGTGTATCTGCAGTCAGTGGGCGTGTATCTGCAGTAAGTGGGTGTGTATCTGCAGTCAGTGGGTGTGTATCTGCAGTCACTGGGTGTGTATCTGCAGTCAGTGGGTGTTTATCTGCAGTCAGTGGGCGTGTATCTGCAGTCAGTGGGTGTGTATCTGCAGTCAGTTGGTGTGTATCTTCAGTCAGTGGGCATGTATCTGCAGTAAGTGGGTGTGTATCTGCAGTCAGTGGGTGTGTATCTGCAGTCAGTGGGTTTGTATTGCAGTCAGTGGGTGTGTATCTGCAGTCAGTGGGTGTGTATCTGCAGTCAGTTGGTGTGTATCTGCAGTCAGTGGGTGTGTATCTGCAGTCAGTGGGTGTGTATCTGCAGTCAGTGGGTGTGTATCTGCAGTTGGTTGATGTCTATCTTAGTCAGTAGGTGTGTATCTGCAGTCAGTGGGTGTGTATCTGCAGTTAGTTGATGTCTATCTTAGTCAGTGGGTGTGTATCTGCAGTCAGTGGGTGTGTATCTGCAGTTAGTTGGTGTGTATCTGCAGTCAGTTGGTGTGTATCTGCAGTCAGTGGGTGTGTATCTGCAGTCAGTGGGTGTGTATCTGCAGTTAGTTGATGTCTATCTTAGTCAGTGAGTGTGTATCTGCAGTCAGTGGGTGTGTATCTGCAGTTAGTTGGTGTGTATCTGCAGTCAGTTGGTGTGTATCTGCAGTCAGTGGGTGTGTATCTGCAGTCAGTGGGTGTGTATCTGCAGTCAGTGGGCGTGTATCTGCAGTCAGTGGGCGTGTATCTGCAGTAAGTGGGTGTGTATCTGCAGTCAGTGGGTGTGCATCTGCAGTCAGTGGGTGTGTATCTGCAGTCATTGGGCGTGTATCTGCAGTCAGTGGGTGTGTATCTGCAGTCAGTTGGTGTGTATCTGCAGTCAGTGGGCGTGTATCTGCAGTAAGTGGGTGTGTATCTGCAGTCAGTGGGTGTGTATCTGCAGTCAGTGGGTGTGTATCTGCAGTCAGTGGGTGTGTATCTGCAGTTAGTTGGTGTGTATCTGCAGTCAGTTGGTGTGTATCTGCAGTCAGTTGGTGTGTATCTGCAGTCAGTGGGTGTGTATCTGCAGTCAGTGGGTGTGTATCTGCAGTCAGTGGGTGTGTATCTGCAGTCAGTGGGCGTGTATCTGCAGTCAGTGGGTGTGTATCTGCAGTCAGTGGGCGTGTATCTGCAGTCAGTGGGTGTGTGTGTATCTGCAGTTAGTTGGTGTGTATCTGCAGTCAGTTGGTGTGTATCTGCAGTCAGTGGGTGTGTATCTGCAGTCAGTGGGTGTGTATCTGCAGTCAGTGGGCATGTATCTGCAGTCAGTGGGTGTGTATCTGCAGTCAGTGGGCGTGTATCTGCAGTCAGTGGGTGTGTATCTACAGTCAGTGGGTGTGTGTCTGCAGTCAGTGGGTGTGTATCTACAGTCAGTGGGTGTGTGTCTGCAGTCAGTGGGTGTGTGTCTGCAGTTAGTTGGTGTGTATCTACAGTCAGTTGGTGTGTATCTGCAGTCAGTGGGTGTGTATCTGCAGTCAGTGGGTGTGTATCTGCAGTCAGTGGGCGTGTATCTGCAGTCAGTGGGTGTGTTTGCAGTCAGTAGGTGTGTATCTACAGTCAGTGGGTGTGTATCTGCAGTCAGTTGGTGTGTATCTGCAGTCAGTGGGTGTGTATCTGCAGTCAGTGGGTGTGTGCCTGCATTCAGTGGGTGTGTATCTACAGTCAGTGGGTGTGTATCTACAGTCAGTGGGCATGTATCTGCAGTCAGTGGGTGTGTATCTGCAGTCAGTGGGCGTGTATCTGCAGTCAGTGGGTGTGTGTCTGCAGTCAGTGGGCGTGTGCAGTCAGTGGGTGTGTGTCTGCAGTCAGTGGGTGTGTATCTACAGTCAGTGGGTGTGTATCTGCAGTCAGTGGGCATGTATCTGCAGTCAGTGGGTGTGTATCTGCAGTCAGTGGGTGTGTATCTGCAGTCAGTGGGTGTGTGTCTGCAGTCAGTGGGCGTGTGCAGTCAGTGGGTGTGTGTCTGCAGTCAGTGGGTGTGTATCTACAGTCAGTGGGTGTGTATCTACAGTCAGTGGGTGTGTCTGGGGGTTTATGAGCAGGTCTTACATTAGAGTTTATGGAAACCATCATTTGAATGCATCATTTAGTAACTGGATGTAACTTTCGTTAATCACATGTTGCATTTGATAATGGGAATAAAATTATCTTATTTATTTAGAAAAACCATTATGACTATTCTTTTAAATCTAGCAAATGGGACAAATATTAATTATAACCGTTCACCCATCTTCACTACTAAATTTATCTTTTTGCTTTTTTTTTTTTTTTTAAATAACAGATGTTAAAAAGAAAAACACTTTAAAATGCGTGAAAAATAATGTGGGATTTGAATGTGCTTTAGCATCTGTTTATGTTTATTTTTGTACTTTGCAAGTGCATAAAAATCTATCTGGTTTAGTAACAGTGCACAATAACTTTAAGATATGCAGCCAGATGATGCACACAGTAAGCAAGACAGCGTGTTCTGAAGAACAGCGTATTACTTATGATATGGGCAGAATGCAGAGTCACTGGGCATTAGCTGTTTTCAATTTTTACTCCCACGGCAACAATTGTTAGAGAAAATGTCTTCATGTGGTCAGATAAGATATTTCAAGAGCAAAATCAGGATCAGCATCTATCGCTCATTCAAAATGTAATTTTCTAGCAGCTCCGATAACTGTTTTGCTTGTGTCACAGAGAGACTTGCTAGAGAAATAAATCTACAAAGAATAAACATTATAACTACAAAGCATTTAAAACTGCAGAAGTTTCATAGCATCCCGGCTGACAAAACCTAAAATACATACACCTAGATTACGTGTTGTGCGTTATGGTTTTAACGCTGAAAAAAATGGCAATTTCAGCGTAAAAACAGTAACGCAGCCATTACGAGTCGTGTCGGTATAGTTATACCGCAAGCATATTAGCCTGTAACGCAACATCCATCCCGCACTCAAAAAAAGGACGTTTTTGCGTGGAATTTTCATATCGACGGTATTATAGGTTGTGCAGGATAAAAAGCTTGCGTTTCAGCCTATACCGACGCGATCCATACCGCCATCTGAGTGCAGTAGTTATGGATTTTGTGTAAAAAAAAATGTTTCACAAAACTCATAACTAAACTGTTACAAAGTGCACTAACACCCATAAACTACCTATTAACCCCTAAACCGCCACCCTTCCGCATCACAAACACTATTTAAAACTTATGAACCCCTATTCAACCTCTCCCCGACACCGCCGCCACTAACTTAACCTATTAACCCCTAAACTGCAAGCCCCCACATCGCCACTACTAAATAAACCGATTAACCCCTAAACCACCGCAAGCCCCCCCACATCGCAACTAATAAATTAAACTATTAACCCCTAAATCAATCATATCACCTCCTAACTTTAAATTAAAATTACAATATCCCTATCTTAAAATAAATAAAAACTTACTTGTGAAATTAAAAAAAAAATAAGTTTAAACTAACAATTAACCTAATATAACTATTATACTAAAATGAAAATAACTACCAATTAAAAAACTAAATTACACTAACACTACTAAAAAAATGTAAGTATAAAATTACAAAAGAAAAATAACAAACAAAATTATCAAAAATAAAAACAATTACACCTAATCTAATAGCCCTATAAAAATAAAAAAGCTCCCCCAAAATAAAAACACCCCCTAGCCTTCAATAAACTACCAATAGCCCTTAAAAGGGCCTTTTGTAGGGCATTGCCCTAAAGAAATCAGTTCTTTTACTTGGAAAAAAATACAAAGGCCCCCCCAACATTAAAACCCACCAACCAACCCCCCAAAATAAAAAATCTAACTCTAACAAAAACCTAAGCTACCCATTGCCCTGAAAATGACATTTGTATGGGCATTGCCCTTAAAAGGGCATTCAGCTCTTTTACATTGCCCAGAAAAGGGCATTAAGCTCTTTTACCTAAAGCCCAAAACTCTAATCTAAAAAAAAAAACACTTACATTTTTTTTTAAAAAAACCTAACACTAACCCCCTAAGATCCACTCACAGTTTATGAAGTCCGGACATCGATCCTCATCCAGGCGGCGAGATGTCTTCATCCAGGCGGCGTCTTCTACCTTCATCCCGGCAGCGCGGAGAGGATCCATCCTTAAAGACATCCGGCGCGGAGCGTCCTCTACATGTGGTCTCCGCCGTACACAGGATCTTCAATGCAAGTGAGCCTTTTCAAATGGCGTCCCTTGCATTCCTATTGGTTGATTTGATGCTTGAAATTCAAATCAGCCAATAGGATGAAAGCTAATGAAATTCTATTGGCTATTCAAATCAGCCAATAGAGTTTCAGTAGCTCTCATCCTATTGGCTGGTTTGAACAGCCAATAGGTTTTCAGAAGCTCTCATCCTATTGGCTGATTTTAATTTTTGGACTTTAGGTAAAAGAGCTTAATGTTTAAGGTTTTTGTTAGAGTTAGTTTTTTTATTTTGGGGGTTGATTGGGTGGTGGGTTTAACTGTTGGGGAGTCTTTGTATTTTTTTTCCATGTAAAAGAGCTGATTTCTTTAGGGCAATGCCCTACAAAAGGCCCTTTTAAGGGCTATTAGTAGTGTATTGTAGGCTAGGGGTGTTTTTATTTTGGGGGGGCTTTTTTATTTTTATAGGGCTATTAAATTAGGTGTTATTGTTTGTTTGTTTTTTATAATTTTGTTTTCTTATTTTTTAATGTGCAATTTTAGTTTTTTATTTAGTAGTTGTTTTAATTTTAGTATAATAGTTTAGTATCATAGATATGTTAGGTTAATTGTTAGTTTAAACTAAGGTTTTTTTAATTTCACAGCTAATTTTTTGATTATTTTAAGATAGGGATATTGTAATTTTAATATAAAGTTAGGGGGTTGTTAGGTTTAGGGATAAATAGTTTCATTTATTTTTTTGCGATGTGGGGGGCTGGCGGTTTAGGGGTAATAGGTTTATTGAGTGGTGATGATGTGGGAGGCCAGAGGTTTAGGGGTTAATACATTTCTTATAGTGATGGCGTTGTATGGGAGTGGCGGAATAGGTGTGACAGACCCTTCTGTCAGTACTGAAAGAGTTAACTTTGTTCAGCTTAAAGAAGCTATTTTCTAAAGACAGGGTTGCTGGCATCAGCTATTGTGTACTGTAATTAAGTTTAGTGATAAATATTCACATTGTTTAATCACATCCAGAGAGCATTCACTGCTAGGTGATAAGAAGGACTGCATTGTTTTCTTGTGTTTAAATTGTTTATCTGCTTAAGTAATGTAATTCTATTGTATCATGTCAAAGGGCGTTTTCCCTCTATCTAATGTACAATATTCTTTCAATCCCCATCAGGGGTCAGACCTGCATAAATACTGGGCATCTAGCCCTCAATAAATGGCATTCTGTTTTAACCTTCAATGTGGAGCCTTGTCTCATGTTTTAGGGGAGAATTAGCTGGGTTGTGAGTTGCTGATCATACATTCAGGGCATCTTCCATCTGGTATTAACCCTTGGTATCCTGTTGGTACCGTAACAATTGGTGGCAAGCGACGGGAGGATCCTTATCGCCCAGAAGAGCAACTACACAAGCCAGTAACCTCAGGAAGAGGGGGATTATTACAATACTGACTAAGATGGAAGGAGTACCAGGGACCGAAGGAACCAATGGGCCCAGCATATCAGACAGAACAAGCTTTGATCGGGCGGTTAAAATAAGACTGGCACATTATGGCCCCAACCCATCTGCGGAAATTATCGACCGAGTCATAGCAGCTGTGGAGGCCAACCTACTTCGCCAAAGCGGCGCTGCAGCAGCCCAAGTCACAGCAACCCTAGTGGAAAAGGGAAAAGTAAATTTTGCAGCTTTTAAAAACTTCCTGGAAACAGAAGGAGAGATTGATGGGTACCTTGCGGATTTTGAGAGGCAATGTGCACTACACAAGGTACCCGCAGAGGACTGGGTCATGATATTATCCGGAAAATTATCCGACCGGGCCAGTGAGGCTTTTCGGGCCATTCCAGATGAGGAAGTCGGGGATTATAATACTGTGAAAGAGGCTCTGCTCTCCAGGTATGCAGTTACACCGGAGGCATACCGGAGGCGGTTCAGAGACACTGTTTAATTAGCTGGTGATTCCAATGTTGAGAGGGCATGTAAGGTGCACCGCACAGCAGCTCACTGGATAGTGGGGTGCCAAGCCGTATCTGGGGAAGAGGTGCTGCAGCTATTCCTGTTGGAACATTGCTTTGACAAGTTATCAGCAGGAGTTAGAGAGTGGGTTCGGGACCGTAAACCCTCCACCCTGCATGAAGCTGCTCGCTTGGCAGATGAGTATATGGATGCCCGCAAACTGGACACTGCTACCACTAAGCCCCCTGCCAGAGTGGAGTACAGACCCCCAGTCACCCCAGCAGCTGCCAGTTACCAACCCCCGGCGCACCGCTATACCACACAGCCTCTGGCCACGAACTACCCTCAGAGAGCCCGGTTCAATTCACGGGGCTACTCACAACCTATTCGGTGCTTTGGATGTAAGCAACTAGGGCACAAAAGACCAGAGTGTCCCCTAAACGCAGCGAACCAAGCACAGTCCTGGAGAAGACCCGCCGGCGAAATCCCACGTAACCCTCAGCCTGCGGCCCACTACGTAGAAGAGCAAGAATGCTGGGGCATCCTACATGAAGCAGATCCCGTGCAAGCTGCCCACCGGAATAACCGGCAACTGGTTAAAGTGAATGGGAAGGAGGTCAGTGGTCTACGGGATACTGGTGCTACCATGACCTTGCTTCAAAAGAACTTGGTGTCTGAGAAACAGCACACTGGAGACACTGTGGCTGTGAGGCTAGCAGGGGGTGCTGTGTTCCGCCTACCTGTTGCCCAGGTACATTTGGATTGGGAAGGGGGCGATAGACCTGTGAATGTGGGGGTCAAGAAGGACTTACCTGCTGATGTTCTCCTTGGAAATAACTTGGCCCCCCTTGTTTCTGCCTATGCTCCCATGGGTTCCACTGATGTTAACCCTGTGACTACCCGTGCCCAGATCCGTGCAGCAGAGACTGACCCACCTGCTGCTAAGCCCCAGGACGCTGAGCTCAGTAAATCTCTATCTGCTATTGATACGTGGAAGTCCTGTTACAATGCACTGATGAAGGAGAAGAGTCAAGTAGAGAATAAAATGGTCACGTTAAACAATCACGTAACAGTGCTAGCGGGAGAGAAGAGGAGCGCAGAGGAAAAAGCACGTTTAGAACGGGAATCTCTGCTAGACAAGCTGCACCGACAGACTGCAGAAAACACCAGCTTGAGAGTGGAACATGAAACATTAAAGACAAACTTAGTGACACTGGAGGAGAAACTGACGCTGGCTCATAGTGAGGTGCAGCAACTCAAGGGCACCCTATGTCATTATGAAGGACTTATGGATACCTATAAAGAGCAGGTACACAAAACTCGTAAAGAAGCTGATGAGATTTTGAAGGACTGTTTAGCCCTAGTCTGGGCACTGAAGAAGTTGAACTCTTATTTATACGGGCAGGAATTCTCTCTCATAACGGGAATACAGATGGATTGTCCCAGCAAACTGACATGCCTACCACCTCCTAGTCCGGTCATCCCCAGGTTGACCCGCCAAAGGGTCAAGCCGGGTCTGCCGGAGTGTTCCACAAGGGGGGAGCTATGACAGACCCTTCTGTCAGTACTGAAAGAGTTAACTTTGTTCAGCTTTAAGAAGCTATTTTCTAAAGACAGGGTTGCTGGCATCAGCTATTGTGTACTGTAATTAAGTTTAGTGATAAACATTCACATTGTTTAATCACATCCAGAGAGCATTCACTGCTAGGTGATAAGAAGGACTGCATTGTTTTCTTGTGTTTAAATTGTTTATCTGCTTAAGTAATGTAATTCTACTGTATCATGTCAAAGGGCGTTTTCCCTCTATCTAATGTACAATATTCTTTCAACCCCCATCAGGGGTCAGACCTGAATAAATACTGGGCATCTAGCCCTCAATAAATGGCATTCTATTTTAACCTTCAATGTGGAGCCTGGTCTCATGTTTGAGGGGGGAATTAGCTGGGTTGTGAATTGCTGATC